>NC_069070.1:104123582-104429207 GCF_025698485.1 Gossypium arboreum | reverse complement strand
CCATAAGAAAAGGGGTGAAATTATGAAATAGGACCTATGTGAAAATGTTTGAAAATGCTATAGATTAAATTGAAGTGGCCAAATAAATAGGAGTGCAAAATAGGAGGATTTGCATGACAAACCTCCCATTTTACATGAAGTGGCCAGCCATCATGTTGTTGTAGACAAAATGTACATTTGATATCCATAATTTATGGTACAAATTGATACAAATTGATAAAAGGTTAGGTAAATGTTCCATGATAATAGGGTAGGTAAATGTTCCATGATAATGGGTTAGGTAAATGTTTCATGATAATGGGTTAGGTAAATGTTTCATGATAAGAATTTCATGTCTTTTGTATTAAAGAATTAAATGGATGAAATATGAAGTTTTATTAAAAGAAAAGGGGTGATAAGAACAAAGTTTTGTCCATCTTTGTTCATCATAGCTGAAAGTTAGAGAAGAGAAAGGAGAGGAGAAAGCTCTTGAGTATTTGGTCATTAGGAGGAGGAAAATTGAAGGTAAGTTCTTGGTACCTTGCTTCTATTTTGAGGTTCATGAGTTCTTCTTGATTCTACCTTAACTCTTGAAGTATATTTTGATTTTTAGTTGTGTTGTGAGCATTTAGTCATGAATTAAAATGAAGGAAATGGTTGTTGTTTCATGTTCTTTTGATGAAAAATGGAAGATAGGTGAAGTTGAGCCAAACAAATGAGCATGCATGTGCCTTAGATGTTAAAGGGAAAAATCAGCTAACATGTTGTGCTTTAAAATGATGAAATGGAGATTATACTTAAGTAAAATCATAGATATGTGATGATTGATTAGTGATATACATGTTTAAATAACATCCATGCAAGGTATGTGTGAAAGAGTGATTTGGTAATAAATCTGCTTGGGACAGCAGCAGTAACGTGACTTTGGAAAATCACCATAAATTGTGGGAGAAGAATTTGAAGCTGAATAAATTATGTAATTAAAGCTTATTGAGTCTAGTTTCAAATGAAATAAACAAGAACATATTTTGAATTCTGTACAATGAGAACTTTGATTCGTAATGAAAAGTGGTCAAATTAGTCAAATAGTGAAACATGGGAAATTTTAAGAAAAATCTGGTATTGATTGGCTAAACCAAAAATTCTGAAAATTTTATGGATAGAAGATATATGAGTCTATTTTCATGGAAAATTAACGGCACTTGATTTGGAGTTTCGTAGCTCCAGTTACAAATAATTTAGTGACTGTTGCTCAGGAAGACAGCTTGCAGTGAAATTATGATTATGTGGTAAACATTGACAAAAATTTGTTAATGAGTTGCTTATTGATTTCTTATAAGCTTACTATGATCTGTAGGTGTGGTTGGCCGAATATGGTATGGGGTTAATATGTCGTTCGTGTTTGAATAGTTAGATTAACGTGTTAGTAATCCAATTGTAGGCAGTTAGTGTGTGGATCTCGTCAAGATATCGTCAAAAATGTGTGTAACTAACACCCTCTTTCTTAGTCTAGATTGGCAAAAGTCGAAAAGCCAAAATGCCGAAAACCGGTATTTTGTAGATTTCGAGTGTCTGAATGCTCGTGAGGTAAATCGATTAATGTTTTTGGTAAGCTGCAATGTTTGGACCGCAAAGTGCATGATTTACGTGCCCTCGATATTTTTGAGCTTAATGGGCCAAAATTGGAATGATGGGCCAACGAGCCCAATTCGGTAAGAACCTTGATGCGTGATTACGTTAGTACGTGAAAAGTAGGAATATGCATGAAAAACCCTAAAATAGATAAATTACTGAAATACTTTTAAAAGTAGAAAATTCTGATTTACCCCTAGTAGATAAATTAAAAATACCCCTAGGGTTAAATTGACCTAAATGCATGTTTGATTGTTGTTATTTATTGCATGCCATGTTGTTATTATCGATGCATGGGATTGGGATATTGACGGAGGAAGTATCTTGAAAGTGGCTTGTCCACTTATTGGAGGCTTTGCCTCAATTTATTGATTAACTAAGCGACAATCTTTTAATCGTGGGAGTGTTAAATTTGGGTGGGTTGAGCTATCCCACATGGAGTGTATGGCTGGTACGGGTGGAGTGTAGTGGTTGGTGGGTTGAGTAGTCTCCCAAATGGGATTGCATATGTTATTGATGTTGCATGTATTTTGAAATGGGCCTATGGGCCATCTTTTATCTGAATAAGGGCTAAGGCCCGGTTATTATAATCTGAAAAGGGCTCGGCCCAAGACCACTTATTCTGAATGGGCTCGGGCCCAATAGGCTTGAGTGACTTGGACTTTGAATGGGTTTTCCTTACACCGAGTTTCCCCAAACTCACCCTTTTATTTTCATCCACGCAGAAATCCCCAACCATAGTGGGCTTGGAGTCGTGAGGAATTGGAGTGGCCACCGTTCGAAAGTTTGATTTACTTAGGTGAACTGGACATCCTTTTATTTACGTTTGAAGTTTTGGGCTTTTAAATGTAATAAGGCCGCTTAATTATTTTGATGGTTTTATATGTATTACTAAGATAGGTAATACTTATTTTAAAATGTTGAAATTGGATAGCTTTAGGGCGCGTTTTCAAAAACAACAGTTGATTTCAAAATAACACGACAACAAGCAAAGCTTCCGCAATGAAAGTATTTTCCAAAATTAATCACTTTTCCTAAAAATGACTTAATCAAATCGGTTTCCTAGAAATATCCATGACGTTAAAGTGTGGCAATGGCGGTATGCATGTCTAGGATTGGATCCGAAGGGAGCTTGGTACTTTAGCAGTCCGATGGACTCACCACCTCTTTTCCGGTTTCCTACCTGGTGCACAACTTCCATTCACTTTAACCTTTAATGAATTAATCTTTTAAACATCAAGTATGATTTTCTGGACTTAGAATGGAAATTGTTTTTACGTTTTTGATGTGGCATGCTGGATCTGGCCATAACTTCTGGGCCGGGTTTGGGGTGTTATATTTAGTGGTATCAGAGCCTAGGTTACAACAACTCATTGTGGAATGGGTTTACAAAACAAAGATTTTGAAAGCGAAAATTTTATAAAGAATACGAAAAACTTGATTTTCAAAATTTAGATCTCTAGAAGGTGGCATTAGAATCTTGACTCAAGTCTGTAAGTATTCGAATTTTTACGAATATTTTTCGAATTATCTGTCTGTACTAAAACCCTACTAGGATACTTTAGATAGGATGATTCCGAAACCATAGGAAAATCGATAAGAGACTGAAGCGTAGCTAGACTTCGATTCTGCGAAAACAAACTTTGAAATACTGTCTGATTCATAAAACATCTGTAATAAACACTGGAATATTGAATTGATGCATAAAAATTCGTAATCAAGATAAATCGATATAATTACGAGAGCTACTCGGGGAAGAGGCCGTGGTCGAGGCCAAGGTAGTACTCAAGCTGGATCTTCGTCTTCTGAACACATACCCACTGGAGTAGCAAGACCACCACCGACGGATGAGAATGGGCCGTATGATAGGGCCGCCGAGGATGAGCAATGCTTCGTGTTCTAGAAAGAGTTGCCGGAACAAGTTCGGGCAACGAAATTCAGGGATCTATTTCTAAATGACTTCGGGACTAACGGAACGGAGATCTTTAAGGGCGTGTCTGGTATAGCCCCGAATGTGGCGGAATATTGGTTGGAGGCCACAGAACGGATTATGGACGACTTGGACTGCTCTGAGGAGATTGTGAGTGGGGTATCTGTACTAAGTCCCTTGGGTCATTCGGTTAGGGTAGACAACTGTATAGGAATGTACCCTTAGAAACTCAAGGTAAGATTTTCCCTGGAGATCTGATGGAGTTACCATTCGGAGAGTTTGATCTCATTTTGGGAATGCATTGGCTTGTTAAGCAAAAAGTGACTCTGGATTGTGCTGCTAAACGAATGGTATTAAGGACCACAAAGGATGAGGAGGTTATGGTGATAGGTGAGCGAAGGATTATTTGTCCAATGTAGTGTCGGCATTAAGAGCGAAAAGTGGATTCGGAAAGGTTATGAGGTCTATTTGGCATTTGTAAGTCATTCGAAGATGAGGGGTGATAATGGATAAGGTTAGGACCGTAAAGGAGTTCCAAAATATTTTTCCCGAGGAGCTTCGAGATTGCCTCCGAATCGAGAAGTTGAGTTTGGAATAGACTTGTTGCCTGGAATGGCGCCTGTGTCTATCGCACCGTATAGGATGGCACCGAAGCGTTAGTAGAGTTAAATGCTTAAATTCAAGAGTTGTTGGATAGGGGCTTCATTAGGCCAAGCGTGTCTTCATGGGGAGCACCGGTGCTATTCGTGAAAAAGAAGGATGATGCGATGCGGATGAGTATTGATTATCTCCGGTTGAACAAGCGGCGATTAAGAATAAGTATCCACTACCAAGGATTGACGATCTATTCGACCAACTTAGAGGAGCTTCGTATTTTCTAAGATCGACCTTGATCTAGTTATTATCGATTAAGGGTTAAGGAGTCGATATCCATAAAAGCGACATTCAAGACTCGGTATGGTCATTACGAGTTTACGGTTATGCCATTTGGACTAACGAACGCTCTCTACGCGTTTATGGATCTAATGAATCGGTGTTCCAACCATTCTTGGATCGATTCGTAGTCGTCTTTATTGACGATATCCTAGTATATTCTCAAACTGAAGCGAAACATGATGAGCATCTCCGTATAGTGCTACAAGTGTTAAGGGAGAAGGAACTCTTTGTGAATTTTGGTTGAGGAGGTAACCTTCTTAGGATATGTGGTCTCTGCCGAAGGATTAAGGTGGACCCTCGAAAGATTGAAGCAATTTTGGAGTGGAAGCCACCTAGGGCGGTGTCGGAAATTCAAAGTTTCCTAGGGTTGGCAGGATACTGCAAAAGGTTTGTGGAAGGTTTTTTCTGTGATGGCAGCAGCTCTGACAAAACACATAAGGAAAGGAGTACCGTTTGTATGGACTAAGAAACAGCAGGAAGCTTTTGAGAAGTTGAAGAAATTTCATTGAAGCACTTGTGTTAATTCAACCGAGTCAGGAAGGATTTTAGTGTGTGCAATGGATGCATCACACGTGGGTTTGGGCTGCGTGTTAATACAAGAGGGTAAGGTGGTTGCATATGCATCACGATAGCTTAAGCCTCATGAGGGACACTATTTGACTCATGATTTAGAGTTGGCGTGATGATATTTGCACTTAAGATTTGGAGACATTACTTGTACGAGAAAGGTGTATTATATACACGACCATAAGAGTCTTAAGTATTTGTTGACTCGAAAGGAGCTGAACCTTAGGCAAAGGAGATGGATTGAGTTGCTTAAGGATTATGACTGCTCGATCGAGTATCACCCAAGCAAGGCTAATGTGGTAGCCGATGCTCTAAGTCGTAGAACTGTATCTGATCTGTGAGCAATGTTTGCTCGTCTGAGTCTCGTATGATGATGGAAGTCTGTTGGCTGAGTTGCAAGTGAAGCCAACCTTGGTGGATCAGATTAAGGAAAAATAGTTGAGCGATGAGTCTTTGGTCGCTCGTTTTCAACAAGTTAAGGAAGGAAAACTTCGAGTTTGGGAGCCGAAGAGGCGATGCAACAACAATACCCTCATCTGTTTGGATTAGGTAAATTTAGAGGACGAAATTTCTTTAAGGAGGTAGAGTTATAGCGCCCAATTTTCGAATCTGTGAATGTTGGCATAGGTTTAATTATGTTAGTGGGCCTCTAGAAAGCCCAAACTTAAGATAGAACCCGACAATTTTAGTTAATTTTTGTTCCATAAGAAAAAGGGGGTGAAATTATGAAATAGGACTTGTGTGAAAATGTTTGAAAATGCTATAGATTAAATTGAAGTGGCCAAATAAATAGGAGTGCAAAATAGGAGGATTTGAATGACAAACCTCCCATTTTACATGAAGTGGCCAGCCATCATGTTGTTGTAGACAAAATGTACATTTGATATCCATAATTTATGGTACAAATTGATACAAATTGATAAAAGGTTAGGTAAATGTTCCATGATAATAGGGTAGGTAAATGTTCCATGATAATGGGTTAGGTAAATGTTCCATGATAATGGGTTAGGTAAATGTTTCATGATAAGAATTTCATGTCTTTTGTATTAAAGAATTAAATGGATGAAATATGAAGTTTTATTAAAAGAAAAGGGGTGAAAAGAACAAAGTTTTGTCCATCTTTGTTCATCATAGCTGAAAGTTAGAGAAGAGAAAGGAGAGGAGAAAGCTCTTGAGTATTTGGTCATTAGGAGGAGGAAAATTGAAGGTAAGTTCTTGGTACCTTGCTTCTATTTTGAGGTTCATGAGTTCTTCTTGATTCTACCTTAACTCTTGAAGTATATTTTGATTTTTAGTTGTGTTGTGAGCATTTAGTCATGAATTAAAATGAAGGAAATGGTTGTTGTTTCATGTTCTTTTGATGAAAAATGGAAGATAGGTGAAGTTGAGCCAAACAAATGAGCATGCATGTGCCTTAGATGTTAAAGGAAAAATCAGCTAACATGTTGTGCTTTAAAATGATGAAATGGAGATTATACTTAAGTAAAATCATAGATATGTGATGATTGATTGGTGATATACATGTTTAAATAACATCCATGCAAGGTATGTGTGAAAGAGTGATTTGGTAATAAATCTGCTTGGGACAGCAGCAGTAATGTGACTTTGGAAAATCACCATAAATTGTGGGAGAAGAATTAGAAGCTGAATAAATTATGTAATTAAAGCTTATTGAGTCTAGTTTCAAATGAAATAAACAAGAACATATTTTGAATTCTGTACAATGAGAAATTTGATTCGTAATGAAGAGTGGTCAAATTAGTCAAACAGTGAAACATGGGAAACTTTAAGAAAAATCTGGTATTGATTGGCTAAACCAAAAATTCTGAAAATTTTATGGATAGAAGATATATGAGTCTATTTTCATGGAAAATTAACGGCACTTGATTTGGAGTTTCGTAGCTCCAGTTATAAATAATTTAGTGACTGTTACTCAGGAAGACAGCTTGCAGTGAAATTATGATTATGTGGTAAACATTGACAAAAATTTGTTAATGAGTTGCTTATTGATTTCTTATAAACTTACTATGATCTGTAGGTGTGGTTGGCGAATATGGTATGGGGTTAATATGTAGTTCGTGTTTGAATAGTTAGATTAACGTGTTAGTAATCCAATTGTAGGCTGTTAGTGTGTGGATCTCGTCGACATATAAATCATAAGCAGTGTGTAACTAACACCCTCTTTCTTAGTCTAGATTGGCAAAAGTCGAAAAGCCAAAATGCCGAAAACCGGTATTTTGTAGATTTCGAGTGTCTGCGAATGCTCGTGAGGTAAATCGATTAATGTTTTTGGTAAGCTGCAATGTTTGGACCAAAGTGCATGATTTACGTGCCCTCGATATTTTTGGGCTTAATGGGCCAAAATTGGAATAATGGGCCAATGAGCCCAATTCGGTAAGAACCCTCGATGCGTGATTACATTAGTGCGTGAAAAGTAGGAATATGCATGAAAAACCCTAAAATAGATAAATTACTGAAATACTTTTAAAAGTGAAAAATTTACGTTTTACCCCTAGTAGATAAATTAAAAAATACCCTAGGGTTAAATTGACCTAAATGCATGTTTATTTGTTGTTATTTATTGCATGCCATGTTGTTATTATCGATGCATGGGATTGGGATATTGATGGAGGAAGTCTTGAAAGTGGCTTGTCCACTTCTTGGAGGCTTTGCCTCAATTTATTGTTAACTAAGCGACAATCTTTGCAAGCTGTGGAGTGTTAAATTTGGGTGGGTTGAGCTATTCCCACATGGAGTGTATGGCTGGTACGGGTGGAGTGTAGTGGTTGGTGGGTTGAGTAGTCTCCCAAATGGGCTTGCATATGTTATTGATGTTGCATGTAATTTGAATTGGGCCTATGGGCCATCTTTATTATCTGAATAAGGGGCTAAGGCCCGGTTTATTAATCTGAAAAGGACTCGGCCATACCACTTATTACTGAATGGGATTAGGCCCAATAGGCTTGAGTGACTTGGACTTTGAATGGGTTTTCCTTACACCTGAGTTTCCCCAAACTCACCCTTTTATTTTCATTCACGCAGAAATCCCCAACCATAGTGGGCTTGGAGTCGTGAGGGAATTGAGTGGCCACCCGCTCAAAGTTTGATTTTCTTACGTGAACTGGACATCCTTTTATTTACGTTTGAAGTTTTGGGCTTTTAAATGTAATAAGGCCGCTTAATTATTTTTGATGGTTTTATATGTATTACCAAGATAGGTAATACTTATTTTAACTGTTGAAATTGGATAGCTTTAGGGTGCGTTTTCAAAAACAACAGTTGATTTCAAAATAACACGACAACAAGCAAAGCTTCCACAATGAAAGTATTTTCCAAAATTAATCACTTTTCCTAAAAATGACTTAATCAAATCGGTTTCCTAGAAATATCCATGACGTTAAAGTGTGGCAATGGCGGTATGCATGTCTAGGATTGGATCCGAAGGGAGCTTGGTACTTTAGCAGTCCGATGGACCCACCACCTTTTTTCCGGTTTCCTACCTGATGTGCAACTTCCATTCACTTTAACCTTTAATGAATTAATCTTTTAAACATCAAGTATGATTTTCTGGACTTAGAATGGAAATTTTTTTTTACGTTTTTGATGTGGCATGCGGATCAAGCCATAACTTCGGGCCGGTTTGGGGTGCTATATTTAGTGGTATCGAGCCTAGGTTACAACAACTCGATTGTGGAATGGGTTTACAAAACAAAGATTTTGAAAGCGAAAATTTTATAAAGAATACGAAAACTTGATTTTCAAAATTTAGATCTCTAGAAGGTGGCATTAGAATCTCCTACTCAAGTCTGTAAGTATTTTTGAATTTTCTCAATATTTTTACAATTATCTATCTGCATACTAAAACCCTACTAGGATACTCTAGATAGGATGATTACGAAACCATAGGAAAATCGATAAGAGACTGAAATCGTAGCTAGACTTGATTCTGCGAAAACAAACTTTGAATTACTGTCTGATTCATAAAACATCTGTAATAAACACTGGAATATTGAATTGATGCATAAAAATTCGTAATCAAGATAAATCGATATAATTACGAGAGCTACTCGGGAAAGAGGCCATGGTCGAGGCCGAGGTAGTACTCAAGCTGGATCTTCGTCTTCTGGACACATACCCACTGGAGTAGCAAGACCACCACCGACGGATGAGAATGGGCCGTATGATAGGGCCGCCGAGGATGAGCAATGCTTGCTTCGTGTTACGGAAAGAGTTGCTTGAGCAAGTTCGAACAGCGAAATTGAGGATCTATTTCTAAATGACTTGGGACTAACAGACGGAGATCTTTAAGGCGTGTCTGGTATAGCCCGAATGTGGCGGAATATTGGTTGGAGGCCACAGAACGGATTATGGACGACTTGGACTGCTCTGAGGAGATTGTGAGTGGGGTATCTGTACTAATTCCCTTGGGTCATTCGGTTAGGGTAGACAACTGTATAGGAATGTACCCTTAGAAACTCAAGGTAAGAATTTCCCTAGAGATCTGATGGAGTTACCATTCGGAGAGTTTGATCTCATTTTGGGAATGGATTGGCTTGTTAAGCATAAAGTGACTCTGGATTGTGCTGCTAAACGAATGGTATTAAGGGCCACAAAGGATGAGGAGGTTATGGTGATAGGTGAGCGAAGGGATTATTTGTCCAATGTAGTGTCGGCATTAAGAGCCGAAAAGTGGATTCGGAAAGGTTATGAGGTCTATTTGGCATTCGTAAGTCATTCAGAAGATGAGGGACTGATAATGGATAAGGTTAGGACCGTAAAGGAGTTCCAAAATGTTTTTCCGGAGGAGCTTCCAAGATTGCCTCCGAATCGAGAAGTTGAGTTTGGAATAGACTTGTTGCCTGGAATGGCGCCTGTGTCTATCGCACCGTATAGGATGGCACCGAAGGAGTTAGTAGAGTTAAATGCTTAAATTCAAGAGTTGTTGGATAGGGGCTTCATTAGGCCAAGCGTGTCTTCATGGGGAGCACCAGTGCTATTCGTGAAAAAGAAGGATGAATGCGATGGGATGAGTATTGATTATCGCCAGTTGAACAAACTGACGATTAAGAATAAGTATCCACTACCAAGGATTGACGATCTATTCGACCAACTTAGAGGAGCTTCTGTATTTTCTAAGATCGACCTTCGATCTAGTTATCATCAGTTAAGGGTTAAGGAGTCAGATATCCATAAAACGGCATTCAAGACTCGGTATGGTCATTACGAGTTTACGGTTATGCCATTTGACTACGAACGCTCCTCTGGCGTTTATGGATCTAATGAATTGGGTGTTCCAACCATTCTTGGATCGATTCGTAGTCGTCTTTATTGACGATATCCTGGTATATTCTGAAACTGAAGCGAAACATGATGAGCATCTCCGTATAGTGCTACAAGTGTTAAGGGAGAAGGAACTCTTTGTGAATTTTGGTTGAGGGAGGTAACCTTCTTAGGATATGCGGTCTCTGCCGAAGGGATTAAGGTGGACCCTCGAAAGATTGAAGCAATTTTGGAGTGGAAGCCACCTAGGACGGTGTCGGAAATTCAAAGTTTCCTAGGGTTGGCAGGATACTGCAGAAGGTTTGTGGAAGGTTTTTTCTGTGATGGCAGCACCTCTGACAAAACACATAAGGAAAGGAGTACCGTTTGTATGGACTAAGAAACAACGAGAAGCTTTTGAGAAGTTGAAGAAATTTCATTGAAGCACTTGTGTTAATTCAACCGAGTCCAGGAAGGATTTTAGTGTGTCAGTGATGCATCACACGTGGGTTTGGGCTGCGTGTTAATACAAGAGGGTAAGGTGGTTGCATATGCATCACGATAGCTTAAGCCTCATGAGGGAAACTATTTGACTCATGATTTAGAGTTGGCGTGATGATATTTGCACTTAAGATTTGGAGACATTACTTATGCGAGAAAGGTGTATTATATACACCGACCATAAGAGTCTTAAGTATTTGTTGACTCGAAGGAGCTGAACCTTAGGCAAAGGAGATGGATTGAGTTGCTTAAGGATTATGACTGTTCTTCGAGTATCACCCAAGCAAGGCTAATGTGGTAGCCGATGCTCTAAGTCGTAGAGTCAGATGTCGATCTGAGAGCAATGTTTGCTCGTCTGAGTCTCAGATGATGATGGAAGTCTGTTGGTTGAGTTGCAAGTGAAGCCAACCTTGGTGGATCAGATTAAGGAAAAATAGTTGAACGATGAGTCTTTGGTCGCTCGTTTTCAACAAGTTAAGGAAGGAAAACTTCGAGTTTGGGAGCGGAAGAGACGATGCAACAACAATACCCTCATCTGTTGCGATTAGGTAAATTTCGAGGACGAAATTTCTTTAAGGAGGGTAGAGTTATAACGCCCCAATTTTGGGAATCTGTGAATGTTGGCATAGGTTTAATTATGTTAGTGGGCCTCTAGAAAGCCCAAACTTAAGATAGAACCCGACAATTTTAGTTAATTTTTGTTCCATAAGAAAAAGGGGGTGAAATTATGAAATAGGACCTATGTGAAAATGTTTGAAAATGCTATAGATTAAATTGAAGTGGCCAAATAAATAGGAGTGCAAAATAGGAGGATTTGCATGACAAACCTCCCATTTTACATGAAGTGGCCAGCCATCATGTTGTTGTAGACAAAATGTACATTTGATATCCATAATTTATGGTACAAATTGATACAAATTGATAAAAGGTTAGGTAAATGTTCCATGATAATAGGGTAGGTAAATGTTCCATGATAATGGGTTAGGTAAATGTTTCATGATAATGGGTTAGGTAAATGTTTCATGATAAGAATTTCATGTCTTTTGTATTAAAGAATTAAATGGATGAAATATGAAGTTTTATTAAAAGAAAAGGGGTGAAAAGAACAAAGTTTTGTCCATCTTTGTTCATCATAGCTGAAAGTTAGAGAAGAGAAGGAGAGGAGAAAGCTCTTGAGTATTTGGTCATTAGGAGGAGGAAAATTGAAGGTAAGTTCTTGGTACCTTGCTTCTATTTTGAGGTTCATGAGTTCTTCTTGATTCTACCTTAACTCTTGAAGTATATTTTGATTTTTAGTTGTGTTGTGAGCATTTAGTCATGAATTAAAATGAAGGAAATGGTTGTTGTTTCATGTTCTTTTGATGAAAAATGGAAGATAGGTGAAGTTGAGCCAAACAAATGAGCATGCATGTGCCTTAGATGTTAAAGGGAAAAATCAGCTAACATGTTGTGCTTTAAAATGATGAAATGGAGATTATACTTAAGTAAAATCATAGATATGTGATGATTGATTGGTGATATACATGTTTAAATAACATCCATGCAAGGTATGCGTGAAAGAGTGATTTGGTAATAAATCTGCTTGGGACAGTAGCAGTAACGTGACTTTGGAAAATCACCATAAATTGTGGGAGAAGAATTAGAAGCTGAATAAATTATGTAATTAAAGCTTATTGAGTCTAGTTTCAAATGAAATAAACAAGAACATATTTTGAATTCTGTACAATGAGAAATTTGATTCGTAATGAAGAGTGGTCAAATTAGTCAAACAGTGAAACATGGGAAACTTTAAGAAAAATCTGGTATTGATTGGCTAAACCAAAAATTCTGAAAATTTTATGGATAGAAGATATATGAGTCTCTTTTCATGGAAAATTAACGACACTTGATTTGGAGTTTCGTAGCTCCAGTTATAAATAATTTAGTGACTGTTGCTCAGGAAGACAGCTTGCTGTGAAATTATGATTATGTGGTAAACATTGACAAAAATTTGTTAATGAGTTGCTTATTGATTTCTTATAAGCTTACTATGATCTGTAGGTGTGGTTGGCCGAATATGGTATGGGGTTAATATGTAGTTCGTGTTTGAATAGTTAGATTAACGTGTTAGTAATCCAATTGTAGGCTGTTCGTGTGTGGATCTCGTCGAGATATCGTCAAAGCAATGTGTAACTAACACCCTCTTTCTTAGTCTAGATTGGCAAAAGTCGAAAAGCCAAAATGCCGAAAACCGGTATTTTGTAGATTTCTGAAAAAGTAATGCTCGTGAGGTAAATCGATTAATGTTTTTGGTAAGCTGCAATGTTTGGACCGCAAAGTGCATGATTTACGTGCCCTCGATATTTTTGGGCTTAATGGGCCAAAATTGGAATGATGGGCCACGAGCCCAATTCGTAAGAACCCTCGATGCGTGATTACATTAGTACGTGAAAAGTAGGAATATGCATGAAAAACCCTAAAATAGATAAATTATGAAATACTTTTAAAAGTTGAAAATTTACGCTTTACCCTAGTAGATAAATTACCAAATACCCCTAGGTTAAATTGACCTAAATGCATGTTTGATTGTTGTTATTTATTGCATGCCATGTTGTTATTATCGATGCATGGGATTGGGATATTGATGGAGGAAGTCTTGAAAGTGGCTTGTCCACTTCTTCGGAGGCTTTGCCTCAATTTATTGATAACTAAGCGACAATCTTTAAATGTGGAGTGTTAAATGGGTGGGTTGAGCTATCCCACATGGAGTGTATGGTCGGTGCGGTGGAGTGTAGTGGTTGGTGGGTTGAGTAGTCTCCCAAATGGGCTTGCATATGTTATTGATGTTGCATGTATTTTGAAATGGGCCTATGGGCCATCATTATCTGAACAAGGGGCTAAGGCCCGGTTTGTTATGTCTGAAAAGGACTCGGCCCAATACCATTTATTACTGAATGAGATTAGGCCCAATAGGCTTGAGTGACTTGGACTTTGAATGGGTTTTCCTTACACCTGAGTTTCCCCAAACTCACCCTTTATTTTCATCCACGCAGAAATCCCCAACCATAGTGGGCTTGGGCTGTGAGGGAATTGGAGTGGCCACCCGCTCAAAGTTTGATTTTCTTCGGTGAACTGACATCCTTTTATTTACGTTTGAAGTTTTTGGGCTTTTAAATGTAATAAGGCCGCTTAATTATTTTTGATGGTTTTTATATGTATTACTAAGATAGGTAATACTTATTTTAACTGTTGAAATTGGATAGCTTTAGGGCGCGTTTTCAAAAACAACAGTTGATTTCAAAATAACACGACAACAAGCAAAGCTTCCGCAATGAAAGTATTTTCCAAAATTAATCACTTTTCCTAAAAATGACTTAATCAAATCGGTTTCCTAGAAATATCCATGACGTTAAAGTGTGGCAATGGCGGTATGCATGTCTAGGATTGGATCCGAAGGGAGCTTGGTACTTTAGCAGTCCGATGGACTCACCACCTCTTTTCCGGTTTCCTACCTGGTGCACAACTTCCATTCACTTTAACCTTTAATGAATTAATCTTTTAAACATCAAGTACGATTTTCTGGACTTAGAATGGAAATTTTTTTTTACGTTTTTGATGTGGCATGCCGGATCCGGCCATAACTTCTGGGCCGGGTTTGGGGTGCTATATTTAGTGGTATCAGAGCCTAGGTTACAACAACTCGACTGTGGAATGGGTTTACAAAAACAAAGATTTTTGATAGCAAAAATTTTATAAAGAATACGAAAAACTTGATTTTCAAAATTTAGATCTCTAGAAGGTGGCATTCCGAATCTCCGGCTCAAGTCTGTAAGTATTCTGAATTTTTCTGAATATTTTTCTGAATTATCTGTCTGTACTAAAACCCTACTAGGATACTCTAGATAGGATGATTCTGAAACCATAGGAAAATCTGATAAGAGACTGAAACTGTAGGTAGACTTCGATTCTGTGAAAACAAACTTTGAATTACTGTCTGATTCATAAAACATCTGTAATAAACACTGGAATATTGAATTGATGCATAAAAATTCGTAATCAAGATAAATCGATATAATTACGAGAGCTACTCGGGGAAGAGGCCGTGGTCGAGGCCGAGGTAGTACTCAAGCTGGATCTTCGTCTTCTGAACACATACCCACTGGAGTAGCAAGACCACCACCGACGGATGAGAATGGGCCGTATGATAGGGCCGCCGAGGATGAGCAATGCTTCGTGTTCTGGAAAGAGTTGCCGGAGTAAGTTCGGGCAACGAAATTCAGGGATCTATTTCTAAATGACTTCGGGACTAACGGAACGGAGATCTTTAAGGGCGTGTCTGGTATAGCCCCGAATGTGGCGGAATATTGGTTGGAGGCCACAGAACAGATTATGGACGACTTGGACTGCTCTGAGGAGATTGTGAGTGGGGTATCTGTACTAAGTCCCTTGGGTCATTCGGTTAGGGTAGACAACTGTATAGGAATGTACCCTTAGAAACTCAAGGTAAGATTTTCCCTGGAGATCTGATGGAGTTACCATTCGGAGAGTTTGATCTCATTTTGGGAATGGATTGGCTTGTTAAGCATAAAGTGACTCTGGATTGTGCTGCTAAACGAATGGTATTAAGGACCACAAAGGATGAGGAGGTTATGGTGATAGGTGAGCGAAGGGATTATTTGTCCAATGTAGTGTCGGCATTAAGAGCCGAAAAGTGGATTCGGAAAGGTTATGAGGTCTATTTGGCATTCGTAAGTCATTCAGAAGATGAGGGATGATAATGGATAAGGTTAGGACCGTAAAGGAGTTCCAAAATGTTTTTCCGAGGAGCTTCGAGATTGCCTCCGAATCGAGAAGTTGAGTTTGGAATAGACTTGTTGCCTGGAATGGCGCCTGTGTCTATTGCACCGTATAGGATGGCACCGAAGGAGTTAGTAGAGTTAAATGCTTAAATTCAAGAGTTGTTGGATAGGGGCTTCATTAGGCCAAGCGTGTCTTCATGGGGAGCACCAGTGCTATTCGTGAAAAAGAAGGATGGTACGATGCGGATGAGTATTGATTATCGCCAGTTGAACAAACTGACGATTAAGAATAAGTATCCACTACCAAGGATTGACGATCTATTCGACCAACTTAGAGGAGCTTCTGTATTTTCTAAGATCGACCTTCGATCTAGTTATCATCAGTTAAGGGTTAAGGAGTCAGATATCCATAAAACGGCATTCAGGACTCGGTATGGTCATTACGAGTTTCTGGTTATGCCATTTGGACTGACGAACGCTCCTACAGCGTTTATGGATCTAATGAATCGGGTGTTCCAACCATTCTTGGATCGATTCGTAGTCGTCTTTATTGACGATATCCTGGTATATTCTGAAACTGAAGCGAAACATGATGAGCATCTCCGTATAGTGCTACAAGTGTTAAGGGAGAAGGAACTCTTTGTGAATTTTGGTCGAGGGAGGTAACCTTCTTAGGATATGCGGTCTCTGCCGAAGGGATTAAGGTGGACCCTCGAAAGATTGAAGCAATTTTGGAGTGGAAGCCACCTAGGACGGTGTCGGAAATTCAAAGTTTCCTAGGGTTGGCAGGATACTGCAGAAGGTTTGTGGAAGGTTTTTTCTGTGATGGCAGCACCTCTGACAAAACACATAAGGAAAGGAGTACCGTTTGTATGGACTAAGAAACAGCAGGAAGCTTTTGAGAAGTTGAAGAAATTTCTGACTGAAGCACCTGTGTTAATTCAACCGGAGTCTGGGAAGGATTTTAGTGTGTACGAAGGCGCATCACACGTGGGTTTGGGCTGCGTGTTAATACAAGAGGGTAAGGTGGTTGCATATGCATCACGATAGCTTAAGCCTCATGAGGGAAACTATTTGACTCATGATTTAGAGTTGGCAGCAGTGATATTTGCACTTAAGATTTGGAGACATTACTTGTACAGAGAAAGGTGTATTATATACACTGACCATAAGAGTCTTAAGTATTTGTTGACTCAGAAGGAGCTGAACCTTAGGCAAAGGAGATGGATTGAGTTGCTTAAGGATTATGACTGTTCGATCGAGTATCACCCAAGCAAGGCTAATGTGGTAGCCGATGCTCTAAGTCGTAGAGCTGTATCTGATCTGTGAGCAATGTTTGCTCGTCTGAGTCTGTATGATGATGGAAGTCTGTTGGCTGAGTTGCAAGTGAAGCCAACCTTGGTGGATCAGATTAAGGAAAAACAGTTGAACGATGAGTCTTTGGTCGCTCGTTTTCAACAAGTTAAGGAAGGGGAAACTTCTGAGTTTGGGAGCCAGAAGAGACGATGCAACAACAATACCCTCATCTGTTTGGATTAGGTAAATTTCGAGGACGAAATTTCTTTAAGGAGGGTAGAGTTGTAACGCCCCAATTTTCGGGAATCCTGTGAATGTTGGCATAGGTTTAATTATGTTAGTGGGCCTCTAGAAAGCCCAAACTTAAGATAGAACCCGACAATTTTAGTTAATTTTTGTTCCATAAGAAAAAGGGGGTGAAATTATGAAATAGGACCTATGTGAAAATGTTTGAAAATGCTATAGATTAAATTGAAGTGGCCAAATAAATAGGAGTGCAAAATAGGAGGATTTGAATGACAAACCTCCCATTTTACATGAAGTGGCCAGCCATCATGTTGTTGTAGACAAAATGTACATTTGATATCCATAATTTATGGTACAAATTGATACAAATTGATAAAAGGTTAGGTAAATGTTCCATGATAATAGGGTAGGTAAATGTTCCATGATAATGGGTTAGGTAAATGTTTCATGATAATGGGTTAGGTAAATGTTTCATGATAAGAATTTCATGTCTTTTGTATTAAAGAATTAAATGGATGAAATATGAAGTTTTATTAAAAGAAAAAGGGGTGAAAAGAACAAAGTTTTGTCCATCTTTGTTCATCATAGCTGAAAGTTAGAGAAGAGAAAGGAGAGGAGAAAGCTCTTGAGTATTTGGTCATTAGGAGGAGGAAAATTGAAGGTAAGTTCTTGGTACCTTGCTTCTATTTTGAGGTTCATGAGTTCTTCTTGATTCTACCTTAACTCTTGAAGTATATTTTGATTTTTAGTTGTGTTGTGAGCATTTAGTCATGAATTAAAATGAAGGAAATGGTTGTTGTTTCATGTTCTTTTGATGAAAAATGGAAGATAGGTGAAGTTGAGCCAAACAAATGAGCATGCATGTGCCTTAGATGTTAAAGGGAAAAATCAGCTAACATGTTGTGCTTTAAAATGATGAAATGGAGATTATACTTAAGTAAAATCATAGATATGTGATGATTGATTGGTGATATACATGTTTAAATAACATCCATGCAAGGTATGTGTGAAAAAGTGATTTGGTAATAAATCTGCTTGGGACAGCAGCAGTAACGTGACTTTGGAAAATCACCATAAATTGTGGGAGAAGAATTAGAAGCTGAATAAATTATGTAATTAAAGCTTATTGAGTCTAGTTTCAAATGAAATAAACAAGAACATATTTTGAATTCTGTACAATGAGAAATTTGATTCGTAATGAAGAGTGGTCAAATTAGTCAAACAGTGAAACATGGGAAACTTTAAGAAAAATCTGGTATTGATTGGCTAAACCAAAAATTCTGAAAATTTTATGGATAGAAGATATATGAGTCTATGTTCATGGAAAATTAACGGCACTTGATTTGGAGTTTCGTAGCTCCAGTTATAAATAATTTAGTGACTGTTGCTCAGGAAGACAGCTTGCAGTGAAATTATGATTATGTGGTAAACATTGACAAAAATTTGTTAATGAGTTGCTTATTGATTTCTTATAAGCTTACTATGACCTGTAGGTGTGGTTGGCCAAATATGGTATGGGGTTAATATGTAGTTCGTGTTTGAATAGTTAGATTAACGTGTTAGTAATCCAATTGTAGGCGGTTAGTGTGTGGATCTCGTCAAGATATAAATGCAAAGCAGTGTGTAACTAACACCCTCTTTCTTAGTCTAGATTGGCAAAAGTCGAAAAGCCAAAATGCCGAAAACCGGTATTTTGTAGATTTCTGAAAAGTCGAATGCTCGTGAGGTAAATCGATTAATGTTTTTGGTAAGCTGCAATGTTTGGACCGCAAAGTGCATGATTTGTGTGCCCTCGATATTTTTGGGCTTAATGGGCCAAAATTGGAATGATGGGCCAATGAGCCCAATTCGGTAAGAACCCTCGATGCGTGATTACATTAGTACGTGAAAAGTAGGAATATGCATGAAAACCCTAAAATAGATAAATTACTGAAATACTTTTAAAAGTGGAAAATTTACGCTTTACCCTTAGTAGATAAATTACAAAATACCCCAGGGTTAAATTGACCTAAATGCATTTTTGATTGTTGTTATTTATTGCATGCCATGTTGTTATTATCGATGCATGGGATTGGGATATTGATGGAGGAAGTCTTGAAAGTGGCTTGTCCACTTCTTGGAGGCTTTGCCTCAATTTATTGTTAACTAAGCGACAATCTTTAATCGCTGTGAGTGTTAATTTGGGTGGGTTGAGCTATCCCACATGGAGTGTATGGGTGAATACGGTGGAGTGTAGTGGTTGGTGGGTTGAGTAGTCTCCCAAATGGGCTTGCATATGTTATTGATGTTGCATGTATTTTGAAATGGGCCTATGGGCCATCTTTTATCTGAATAAGGGCTAAGGCCTAGTTTAATGTAATCTGAAAAGGACTCTGGCCCAGTACCACTGTTACCTGAATGGGATTAGGCCCAATAGGCTTGAGCTGACTTGGACTTTGAATGGGTTTTCCTTACACCCTGAGTTTCCCCAAACTCACCCTTTTATTTTCATCCACGCAGAAATCCCCAACCATAGTGGGCTTGGAGTCGTGAGGGAATTGGAGTGGCCACCCGTTCGAAAGTTTGATTTACTTACGTGAACTGGACATCCTTTTATTTACGTTTGAAGTTTTTGGGCTTTTAAATGTAATAAGGCCGCTTAATTATTTTTGATGGTTTTTATATGTATTACTAAGATAGGTAATACTTATTTTAACTGTTGAAATTGGATAGCTTTAGGGCGCGTTTTCAAAAACAACAGTTGATTTCAAAATAACACGACAACAATGAAAGCTTCCGCAATGAAAGTATTTTCCAAAATTAATCACTTTTCCTAAAAATGACTTAATCAAATCGGTTTCCTAGAAATATCCATGACGTTAAAGTGTGGCAATGGCGGTATGCATGTCTAGGATTGGATCCGAAGGGAGCTTGGTACTTTAGCAGTCCGATGGACTCACCACCTCTTTTCCGGTTTCCTACCTGGTGCACAACTTCCATTCACTTTAACCTTTAATGAATTAATCTTTTAAACATCAAGTACGATTTTCTGGACTTAGAATGGAATTTTTTTTTTACGTTTTTGATGTGGCATGCCGGATCCGGCCATAACTTCTGGGCCGGGTTTGGGGTGCTATATTTAGTGGTATCAGAGCCTAGGTTACAACAACTCGACTGTGGAATGGGTTTACAAAAACAAAGATTTTTGAAAGCGAAAATTTTATAAAGAATACGAAAAACTTGATTTTCAAAATTTAGATCTCTAGAAGGTGGCATTCCGAATCTCCGGCTCAAGTCTGTAAGTATTTTAAATTTTTCTGAATATTTTTTTGAATTATCTGTCTGTACTAAAACCCTACTAGGATACTCTAGATAGGATGATTCTGAAACCATAGGAAAATCTGATAAGAGACTGAAACTGTAGCTAGACTTCGATTCTGCGAAAACAAACTTTGAATTACTGTCTGATTCATAAAACATCTGTAATAAACATTGGAATATTGAATTGATGCATAAAAATTCGTAATCAAGATAAATTGATATAATTACGAGAGCTACTCGGGGAAGAGGCCGTGGTCGAGGCCGAGGTAGTACTCAAGCTGGATCTTCGTCTTCTGAACACATACCCACTGGAGTAACACGACCACCACCGACGGATGAGAATGGGCCGTATGATAGGGCCGCCGAGGATGAGCAATGCTTCGTGTTCTGGAAAGAGTTGCCGGAGTAAGTTCGGGCAACGAAATTCAGGGATCTATTTCTAAATGACTTCGGGACTAACGGAACGAAGATCTTTAAGGGCGTGTCTGGTATAGCCCCGAATATGGCGGAATATTGGTTGGAGGCCACAGAACGGATTATGGACGACTTGGACTGCTCTGAGGAGATTGTGAGTGGTGTATCTGTACTAAGTCCCTTGGGTCATTCGGTTAGGGTAGACAACTGTATAGGAATGTACCCTTAGAAACTCAAGGTAAGATTTTCCCTGGAGATCTGATGGAGTTACCATTCGGAGAGTTTGATCTCATTTTGGGAATGGATTGGCTTGTTAAGCATAAAGTGACTCTGGATTGTGCTGCTAAACGAATGGTATGAAGGACCATAAAGGATGAGGAGGTTATGGTGATAGGTGAGCGAAGGGATTATTTGTCCAATGTAGTGTCGGCATTAAGAGCCGAAAAGTGGATTCGGAAAGGTTATGAGGTCTATTTGGCATTCGTAAGTCATTCAGAAGATGAGGGACTGATAATGGATACGGTTAGGACCGTAAAGGAGTTCCAAAATGTTTTTCCGGAGGAGCTTCCAGGATTGCCTCCGAATCGAGAAGTTGAGTTTGGAATAGACTTGTTGCCTGGAATGGCGCCTGTGTCTATCGCACCGTATAGGATGGCACCGAAGGAGTTAGTAGAGTTAAATGCTTAAATTCAAGAGTTGTTGGATAGGGGCTTCATTAGGCCAAGCGTGTCTTCATGGGGAGCACCAGTGCTATTCGTGAAAAAGAACCCTCGGTACGTGATTCTGTTAGTACGTGAAAAGTAGGAATATGCATGAAAAACCCTAAAATAGATAAATTCTTGAAATACTTTTAAAAGTAGAAAATTTACGTTTACCCCTAGTAGATAAATTACCAAATACCCCTAGGTTAAATTGACCTAAATGCATGTTTGACTTTTGTTATTTACTGCATGCCATGTTGTTATTATCGATGCATGGACCGGGATATTGACGGAGGAAATCTGAAAGTGGCTTGTCCACTTCTTGGAGGCTTTGCCTCAATTTATTGTTAACTAAGCGACAATCTTGCAACTATGGAGTGTTAAATGGGTGGGTTGAGCTATCCCCACATGGAGTGTATGGTGGTGCAGGTGGAGTGTAGTGGTTGGTGGGTTGAGTAGTCTCCCAAATGGGCTTGCATATGTTATTGATGTTACATGTATTTTGAAATGGGCCTATGGGCGATCATTATCTGAATAAGGGGCTAAGGCCCGGTTTATTATAATCTGAAAAGGGCTCGCCCAAGACCATCATTACTGAATGGGCTTAGGCCCAATAGGCTTGAGTGACTTGGACTTTGAATGGGTTTTCCTTACACCGAGTTTCCCCAAACTCACCATTTTATTTTCATCCACGCAGAAATCCCCAACCATAGTGGGCTTGGAGTCGTGAGGAATTGGAGTGGCCACCCGCTCGAAAGTTTGATTTTCTTCGTGAATCGGACATCCTTTTATTTACGTTTGAAGTTTTTGGGCTTTTAAATGTAATAAGGCCGCTTAATTATTTTTGATGGTTTTTATATGTATTACTAAGATAGGTAATACTTATTTTAACTGTTGAAATTGGATAGCTTTAGGGCGCATTTTCAAAAACAACAGTTGATTTCAAAATAACACGACAACAAGCAAAGCTTCCGCAATGAAAGTATTTTCCAAAATTAATCACTTTTCCTAAAAATGACTTAATCAAATCGGTTTCTTAGAAATATCCATGACGTTAAAGTGTGGCAATGGCGATATGCATGTCTAGGATTGGATCCAAAGGGAGCTTGGTACTTTAGCAGTCCGATGGACTCACCACCTCTTTTCCGGTTTCCTACCTGGTGCACAACTTCCATTCACTTTAACCTTTAATGAATTAATCTTTTAAACATCAAGTACGATTTTCTGGACTTAGAATGGAATTTTTTTTTTACGTTTTTGATGTGGCATGCCGGATCCGGCCATAACTTCTGGGCCGGGTTTGGGGTGCTACATACAACATAGTAATCATTCATAGTATGGGGTCTAAATAACGCTTACCGACCCTACAGGCAGGTTACAGTCGACTTAGGCAACCTGTGCAACCTTACAGAACATTTTATGAAAAATGGGATCACACACCCGTGTGCCCTACCCGTGTGGGTCCATACGCCCGTGTAGCCCACACAGCCCCAAGTTAGCCTTGCCCGTGTGGATCACACGGCCTGGCCCAAGACCCACATGCCTGTATGGTTCACCCGTGTGCCCCACACGTCCATGCGGCCTACACGGCCCAAATGGTCGAGCCTGTGCCTCGCACATGGCCTTGTCAGCCTCACCTGCCAATGTCCTTCGTGCCCGTGTGGTGCACGTACAGCCTGGCTCGTCTGTCACACGCCCGTGTCTCGCGACGCAAGTTACCACACGGTCAGACCACACGCCCGTATGGTATCGACAGACTGGTTTTTTGGCTTTTTTTGAAACTCGTTTTCTGTACAATCGGAGTACACACCTGGTTTGTTTCTGCTACAAATCCAACCACGAGCACTTTAAAGCCTAAGATTGACAAAACCGAGCCCAAATCAGTCACTTAAATCTATTTACCTAAGATTGGATAAAACCCGAAACACGAGATCTATTTACCTTCGACGAAGAATGGTGTTTCCTTGCTATTTAGAACTCCGATTAATGATCCAAAGATCCTTGAATCCCCCCTAAACAGCAACCAAAAACTTCAAGCATGACTACTTCTCCCAGTTAGAATATGGTTATTTTAGAGATATTTTAGTATGATTAGAACTCTAATCTAAGCCTATTTGAAGGGTCATTTTATTCTTGTTTTTAGACGTCAATTAGAAAAAAAAAGGTTTTTCTTTAGGGGCGACAAGATGTAGTTGCATATGAGTTTTGGTGAGAGTTTTATGGCAATTATGGAGAGTATTTTATACCTCTTTTGTAAGTGTCCTATGAGATTTAGGGTTTTGTTTATCGATTTACTCTTTAGAATTTGAGCTTTTTATTTGGGGTTTCGGGTATTGTATATTTAGTACTTTTAGGTTTATTTTCTCCATATTGTACACTTTTTTATTTATTCATTTAGTGAAAAGTCAAAGCCTCCTTTGCCCATGGTTTTTCCCTCTTTGAGTGTAGTAGTCTATTTTTAGCTAATTCGGAATAGTGGTTTCAGGACCACAAATCTGAAGTTAAAAATTTATTTTAATATTATTTTACGGTCTAGAGTATGATAGAAATATTGTATAAAATTTTTGTTAAGAAATTTTACCGTTTACATGCCTAATTTGATAAAAATGACTAAATTACATAAAGTGCAATGGTTGTGTTCTAATGGCTAAAGGTATTACATAGCTATAGAATTTTAAATTAGAGGTCCTTATATAGTAAATAGGCCATTAAAGTGCTTAGTGGTTCATTGGAAATTGAATAAATTATTAAGGGTAATTTTGGAAATTAGTGAATTAAGTTATAATAAATAAAATAAAATAATCTATTCTATTCTCATCATCATCCACAAAAAAAGAAAAAAAAAAGAAACCTAGCCATGGAAGCTTGAATATGGGCAAGCTTATTTTGCTCAATTAGGTGTGAATCTTTGTCCTATTTTTGATGATTTCTATGTTTTCGAGGTCATAATAGCTTAATCTAGCTAACTTGAGGATTAATTTGCAAAACTTTTAAAGTATTAGGATTTTTCTATTGATGAACATGTTTGAGTTTTGAAGTTTAAAGATAGAAAATGAATGGTTGTTGTTAGAAAAACAACTTTTGTAAAGAAAATTTTGATGAAATTATCAATTAGTGGCTAAATTGAAAAAGGTGATAAATTTATGGTACAATATGTGAATTTATGAATTATTTGGGTTGCTATCAAGATGTGTAAAAATAGGCTAGGCTTGGGTAAGGATTAATTTGCATGAATTTTTTTGAGCCTAGGGACTAAATTGCAAAGAAATTAAAAGTGTAGGGCAAAATGGTAATTTTGAAAAAATTCCATGTTGGATTAAATTGAATGAGAATTATATTGAAATGAGTTAAATTCATTTGTATAGATCCTGTCAGGCCTCGTACAGAGTTAGATCGAGGCAAAGAGAAAATATCTGATTAGTAGCCTTCGTATCTATGTACACTTGTCGAGGTAAGTTCGTGTAATTAAATTAAGTATTTGTATGTTTTAATTAAATCATATGTATGTGATTTTTATAATTGCCATGTATAAATACTGGTCACATATCCGACAATTACTGAGTCCTGTTTGAACCTTATGAAATTCGTAGGATACAAATGACATGTCAGTAAGGTTACCGATTTGGTTTGGGTCATTCATGTGTTGCGGACACACCACAACTCGCATGAGCTTCCCGTTATTCAGCTCGCATGAACTTCCCGTTATTTAGCTCACATGAGCTTCCTATTTACAGCTCGTACATGAATTGACGGATTACAGTTAAGTACACTTCATGTGTGCTACCCGTGTATCCAACGATATTCTAAATGGTTCAACGGACATAGTTATGTTACGAGATTATATGAGTTTGATATAAACTATTACTAGTATTTACATGAAATACATGAAATATGATTATTTGATGAATTCAACCATGTGTGTTGGATTTTATATGTGATTTTCATGGCTAATATGTTGGTGATCTTGTATTTAGGCCAAATTGGTTGAGATATGATTTGTTTACTTACCTATTTTATGGATATATGGTAAGTTAAATTCTGTGTTATACGAACTTACTAAGCTTAAATGCTTACTCTGTGTTATTTTCTATGTCTTATAGTAATTCGGAAGCTCGTACGGGTTGGAAGCTGGTCAAAGCTATTTCACACTATCCATCAATCCTTTTTGGTACTTTCAGTAAATTAATTCTGGTTATAATGGGATGTATAGGTTAATTTGGCCAATGTTGGCATATAACTGTTTTGTTGAGATTAGCCACTTATATGGCTTGTGTTTGGTATATTTTGATGTATATATATACGTCGCCTTACCAAATTTAATATGTGTTTAATATGGTAGAATGATGAAAATTAAAATGTGATTTGAATATGCATATATGTATTTGGTTATTTAGGTAAGTTTGGATACTTGGTTGTATGTGATGATATTTCTTGTTTAAGATTTGATTATGGCTTGTTTTGAATGCCTTGTTATGGTTTGTTGATACACAATTTTTTGTTTAGGTTGGTACCAAATTGGGTGAGAAATGTGGCTTGAAAAATGGCTGATTTTCGTCCACACGGGCAGAGACACGGGTGTGTGTCTTAGCCATGTGTGACACATGGCCAGGTGACACGGCTGTATGTCCCCTGTATCTTTTAAATTGCATAAGTCAGTATACTCACACAGCCTAGCACACAGGCGTGTGGTTTGGCCGTGTGGCCTAAGTTAGAGAGTGACATGGGCATGAACACGGGCTAGGACACGGTCGTGTGTCCCTATTTTGAATGCCCACACGACCTAAGACACGGACGTGTCTCCTGACCGTGTGAGTCACACGGCCTGGCCACGCGGCCGTGTGATGTGACCCTTACAGCTTTGGAAAATTTTAATGTTTTTTGAAAAATTCTTTGAGTACCCGATTTAGTCCTGACTTGTTTTGAATGCGTATTTTAGGCTTCGAGGGCTCATATAAGTGACAATATGTTTGATGTCGATTGGTTTCTGACATGAATATTATATGATGTGAAATGTTTGAAATATCTTTCTATTTGTTCTGTAAACTCCGGTAATGCTCCGTAACCCTGTTCTGACGATGAATACGGGTTAGGGGTGTTACATTTATTAGTATCAAAGTTACGGTTTAGTCAATCCTCAGACTAAACGTAGCGTATACGAGTTTAGCTATACATGCCATTATATAACCTGTGATAGTGTGATATATCCTAACCATTTTAAAACATGTTTTCATATAGCAATGTCATCCAACAGAGCTCATTCCGATGAAGTAGAGAGTAATGCTCAAGCCTCCGTTCAAAGAGTAGCTTCGAGTGGTACGAGGCCCGTATCTGAGGGCCGGAGAGGAAAGGCTAAAGAAGCCTTCTTCCAGATGATGAATGAATGGTTCATCGAGTTCGTACGGACAAACCCGGCTACTCAACAACCTCTATCCCCTCATGTTGCTCAACCGGTTCCCGTTATTCCTCAAAGTACAGAACCTATCAGAGTTGGTAAGCCTCCTGTTGATAAGATCCGTAAGTACGGTGCTGAAAAATTTCGAGCTACGGCTGAGTATGATCCCGAAAAAGCTGAGTTTTGGTTAGAAAATACTAGCAGAGTTATTGATGAATTATCTTGTTCACAGGCTGAATGTTTTAAGTGTGCGGTATCTCTATTAAAAGATTTAACTTATCAGTGGTGGAATACGTTGATTTCTGTTGTGCCAAGAGATCGGGTCACTTAAGAATTCTTTCAAATCGAATTCTGAAAGAAATACATCAGTTAGAGGTTTCTCGACCAGAAACGTAAAGAGTTTTTAGAGCTTCAACAGAGCTGTATGATAGTATCCAAATATGAACAGAAATTTGTTTGATTGAGAAAATATGTTCGAGAATGTATTTCGAATGAAACTGCAATGTGTAAGCGATTTAAAGATGGCTTAAACAAAGATATAAAACTATTATTCGGGATCCTCCAGTTAAAAGAATTTGTTGTACTGGTTGATCGAACATATAAAGTTAAAGAGCTGAGGAAAGAGAAAAGACATGTTGAAATTGGAGCCAGAGAATCGAGAAAAAGATTGAAGGGAAAGTCATACCATTCATCGTCGAAGAAATCTAAAGAACAACATTACCGTTCTACTACTTCTGCGGGATACTCCGGTAGAGACAGAAGTACCTGACGCTCCATTCCTAAATCTTAGGCTACATCTGTAGCAAGTGTAGGTAATGTTAGAAACATTCGACCCAAGTGTAAATACTATAACAAGCCACGTTATGATGAGTGTCGAATGAAGAGCGGAGCTGTTTCAGATGTGGTTCTTTTGACCACTATTTTAGAGATTGCCCGGAGAAATCTGAAAAAGATAATATTTAAACTTCGAGGCTGAGCAACACAGTTGCGAAAGGTAGACGACCTCATAATCTTGGAAATGTGAGTGGCAATCGTGGTGTGACGAAAGACTCTACTGTAAGGTCTAAGGCACAAACACTAGCTAGGCTTATGCTATTCGTGCGCAAAAAGATGCTTCTACGCAAGATGTTATTATCGGTACTTTCTCTCTTATTGATACTGATGTAACTACTTTAATTTATCCCAGATTGACTCACTCATATGTTTGCACAAAATTAGTGTCTAGTAAAAATTTACCTTGTAACGACCCATATTTCACGGGCACCGAAAAAGTGAGTTTAGGGCTTCTGTCTTAGGAAAACGAGTTCGTAAATATTTATAAAAAAATATTTATGAAGTTAGTTGTGAGTTGAATTAGATTTTAATTAGGTGAATTTATTTTTAATTAGAAGTAATTAGTAGAAAGGATTAAATTGAATAGAGCATAAAAGTTTAATCATAGAATAGAGAAAAGATAAAGGATTAAATTAGTAATTAAACTAAATTAGTGACATGTGTAAGTTAGAAAATAAATACATGTGTATTTAAATTATTAGTACAAGTGTATATAATATCTATATTTACTTATAAATTAAGTAAAAGATATTTACTTATTATTATTGTTATATTTTATGAATTAATTGAGATAATGACAAATGTATGGTGATGAAATATTATATGTGTACATGTGTGTATGAATACACATGTAGTATTTTATTTGTATTAATTAGATATTTTATTATTAATTATTAATTAAGTAAATGAAAGAAATAAAATGAAATAAAGAATAAATAAAAGAAATAAAAACAAGAAAAGAAATAGAGAAGAAACGAAATAGAAAGAAAGAAAGAAGAAAAGAAAAGAAGAAGGAGAAATTAGGGTTTGAAAGCTTGAAAGTTAAATTGGTAAGTCAATTAAGTCACTTTCTTAGTGATTTTGATGTTTTTGAAGTTCTAAAGTTGAATACTTTTGAATTTGTGTGAAAATATTGAAAGATGATAGACTTTTAAGTAGGGTTTATGTTTAACTAATGATGAAATTAGGAGTTTAATTGATAGAAATTTTGATTTAAATTGATTAAAGGATTGAATTGTAAACAAAGTCATAAGTTTTGTGTTGTAGGGACTAAATTGATAGAAATTCAAAATTATGGAAAAATGATAAAAGTTTGATGGTTAAATTAAAGTTTTGATGGAAATTGAATAAGGAAATAATATGAATTATAAAAGGAAGAAGATGAAAATAGTTAGGACAAATTTGGGATTTAAGTTAAAATTGCATGGAAAGTTATTATTTTCTATAAAATAAGTGTGTTATTAATTAATTATAATTATGCTAATTTTCGTAGCAAACAAGGAAACTGAGGCGTTGAATGCGAAGGGAAAGGAAAAAGTGGTCGAGGAGTAGCTCGAGAAAATATCGGTTTGTATTACCCTAATTCAAGTTAGTTATTATTAAATGTATAATTTCAATATATGTGCATGAAAAATGAAATTGAGGTAAATAGTGATATTTGAATTGGATTTGATTGATGAATGTATTCATGTAACACCCCTCGCCCGTATCCCTCACCGGAATAGGGTTCGAGGCTCGACAGTGTGATAATATCTCCGGCGAACTCCAACCCGAGCAAACCTAGCAATCCTAAAGAACATGGGAAAGAAGGGGGGGTAAGCTTTACGCTTAGTAAGTTCTTAAGAAAACAATTAGCAGCTCATTTACATGTTTAATCAATGTTTACAATATATACTCAATTTCATGACAAGTTGTCTTCCTGAGCAATAGTCACTAAATTATTTATAACTGGAGCTATGAAATTTAAAATCAATTGCCGTTAATTTTCCCTGAAAATAGACTCATATATCTTCTATCCATAAAATTTTCTGAATTTTTGGATTGACCAATCAATACCAGATTTTTCTTAAAGTTTCTCCTGTTTCACTGTTTTACTATTCTGACCATTCTTCACTTTGAATCAGATTTCTCAATGTACAGAATTCAAAACATTTTCTCGTTTATTTCATTTGAAACTAGACTCATTAAGTAGTCTAAGCATATAAATTTTATTTTATAATCATCATTTTACAATTTACAATGATTTTCTAAATACAGAACAGGGGACCTCGAAGTCATTTTGACTCTGTCCCACGCCACTTCAAATATCTCATTATCGGCAATTATTTTGCTTACAAAGTTTCTTTTATAAGAAACTAGACTCATTAAGCTTTCATTACATAATTTATTTAGCCTCTAATTTAACTCCCACTATTTAGGGAAATTTTCCAAAAATCATGTTAGTGCTGCTGTCCCAAGCAGATTTATTACAATCTACTCTTTCACACATTCTTTGCTTTCATATTATTTAAACATGTATATCATGTCATTCAAGATTGAACTTATATAACATAGGCATTTAAAATGCTTCACTATCAACTTTAATTCAATCAAAACGAACAAAATACAATATCATATCCACATTTAATTTTCCATGATCATAATCACATATAACAATCATATACTTCCACATAACTTCACAGATTTACCGAATGTATCACGATCACATTTATAGTTGTAACACTTATTCACATATGCATCACTTTATACACTTATAATTCAATCCAAATTAAAATCGCATACGAGTACATAATACGTACCTGGCCCTCATAATGTAACATACATAATCAGTAGTAGTTTACCTCGAACATTCAAATTCATAATCTTATTCGAATCATCGGCGTTAAGCCTGCTAGGTTTAAACCCCGAATTCAATCACCAACACAAAGCCTACGGGACTTTAAGCCCAGATATAGTACCAGTACGAAGCCTGTGGACCTTAAGTCCGGATATAGTACCAGCACGAAGCCTGCGGATCTTAAGTTCGGATACAATTCCAGCACGAAGCCTGCGAGTCTTTAAGCCCGGATACAATTCCAGCATAAAGCCTGCGGACCTTAAGTCCGGATACAATTCCAGCACGAAGCCAGCGGACCTTAAGTCCGGATATACATCAAATATCATGCATATTTAATCATATATTAACACATCTCATTCAACATATCACATTAGTAGTCATTTGCTACATTTGGATATAAGCTCCATATGAACACCGTCATTTACATTTCGGTTCAAAAGTCATACATATCATGCTAGTACATAACACCATGATTTTGTCCTAATTTGGACAGCCAATAATTTAAGTATTACAGCAGCATATTAATTAACTAAGTACCATAAATTTGTCCTAATTTAGATAGACCAATAATTTACACAGATTACAAAGACAAATTAATTAGTAATAAACTATCTTAAGTTCAATTTTAACTCCCTCATGTAGTAACCAGACAGCATGCAAGTTAACTTCCAACATTCGGTCAAAGCATTTAAATAAAAGAATATGCATGCTAAATTTCCAGCATTTGGATAACATTTCAACTTGAAATTTTCCAGCCTTTCACCTTCAATATTTCGAATATTCAAAAGGAAAAAGAAGAGTACAACTAATCAATTAAAATTTTTGAACATAATTCAAGGTATATGTTCAACTAAATATTCATGTTAACTCATAATTAATAAGGTATTAAGTAGAAAATAAAAACATTATTAGCATGCATGCTATCTACATACAACAACCATTTTCGCGCACGTAGTGCTCAAGCAAGGAAATTCATATCCATAGTACCATGTTAACCCGCACACATAGTGCCTTAGTAATTCACATACATATTGCCATTCCAATCCGCACACATAGTGCCATACAAATCCGCACACATAGTGCCATACAAATTCGCACACATAGTGCCATTCAAATTCGCACACATAGTGCCAAAATCATTTCGTTTAAACAAGTGATTTATTCAATTAACTAAGTATAATCGGTCACATGCCTTTCAATCAAAAGAATACATAAACGAGAGTAATTCTTTCACGATATGCATACACCAATTATGTATAAAATAACCAAGTTTAATTGCTTATAGACTTACATCGTTTTAGATGAAACGGTTGCAATCGGCTACTCGATATTCTTTGCTTTGCCCTTGCTTGATTCCCCTCCTTTGGGTTCTTGAGCTAAAATAAATAAATTAACTAATTTAATTACATTGCTAGTTAGTTATATCCCATAATATTAATGATTTCATATCACGAGAATCACACGGCTAAAATTTGATTTTTTTCACCTTAGGCTTTTAAGCCATTTGGCTATTGTTCACCTAATACCACATTACTATCCATAACCCAATCAATATTTCAATAAAACACCTATATTTATATATATGTACATACGGTAACCACTCCTTGCTAATTACTCACATATATATATAAATTTAATAATTTCCATTTCATCTTATAACCATCATTGTTCAAGACATTGAATCTTCAACTAAAGTTTATCTAATGTCTCAAGGCCGAATGCATATAAATTTTTAGCATACATATAAAGTTTATACTTTAAATAATTTATTCACATACTAACAAGCCAAATATCATCTTCACTAAACATTTAAACCATAATTCCTTAACAATCTTTTCACTTTCGGCATTATTACTACCAAAATAACAATTGCACATCACTTTGTCATTTAACACAAAGTTTCAACACATAACCACCTTGACCGAATACTTCTAAAAACTATCAAAAGCTCCACATTTGTTCATACCATCATTTAAGTTCACCAATATCTATTTAGCTAGCTCATTTTCACCTTTCTAATATTTCTATCCAAAACATAAAAATACTATCTTCTTAGCATTTATCCATTATAACTGAATGCACATTTTGTCAGCAATTCAAAAAAAATTCACATATGGGTTATAATAAGAGCTTGATTACTAACTCAATTTTCATAAAATCTAATAAAAATAACATAAAATCCTACCTTAATTAACCCTTAAGATGGCCGAATGCCCTTGACATTTTCCTTCTTCTTTCCCTTATGTTTTTGGCAATGAGGATGGAAGAGAAACATTCTATTTCCTTGTTTTTATCACTCCCCCGCTTAATATATTATAACTTATTTTATATTATAACATATTTCAATTATATAATCTATTATTACAAAAAGCATATAATTATTGTATGCCAACCCCATTACCGTACCCATAATTTAAAAAGGTAAAATAGACATGCAAATTCACCCTTTTAGTAATTCAACAAATTAATCCCTTGGACATTTACCTACCACATTTTTAAAGTTCTCAAACAAGTCCTTTTTAGCTAATTTTACGTCCAAAAGACAAAATTAAAATACCAAATTTTCAAACATATTAATTCAGTCATTAAACATATAAAATATATGCAATTAAATAAAAAAAATAATTTTTTATGACTCGGTTTTGTGGTCTTGAAACCACATTCCGACTAGGGTCAAATTAGGACTGTCACAACTCTCCCCCCTTTAGGAATTTTTGTCCCCAAAAATCTTACCAACGAATAAATTAGGGTATCGTTCTTTCATAATTCAAACTGTTCATTAACATATGGTTGAAGATCATAAACTCATTATTCAACTCAAACTAAATTAGAACTGACATTTCGGTTGATAATACCTTCGTGCAAAAAGAAGCTTCAACAATCGAACTAACTTTAACTTTTCTCATAGAATTTCTCCGATAGATACAATTTTTGTACCAAATCTTCACGAATTCAGATTCTTCTTTTAGACTATCCCTCAAATCACATCTTTCTTCTTATTAAAAAGATAACCTCCGAAATATCACTATACTGATTTAATCTTGATCTTCTATCATTTTCACTTTTAATGATGTCGAACCTTTCACAATAACTAGGAAAAAGTTTATAATAAAACTGTCTCCACCCTATAATAGATATTATCCCGATTGTTAATGAAACATTTGGACACAGAAGAGAATCAAATATGGTTTAAACAGCAACCAATGCAGAATCACAACTTCTATAGCTCTGATAATGGTACCAGTATACTCTCACCTTTCAAGCCAGAAATTATAATCATAATAAACATAATCAACTCTGCCAAATAAATATTTCTTCTGAGACAATCACATGAAATCATAAGAAACCGCTATAGCAAAATTTCAATGTCCGTAGTTACACGAATATCGATGAAATTACCACCCATATAGAATGATATCAATTCCGATAATATCCCAAAAAACGTCCAGAAAGAACAATGTCACTCATAATTACTGAAATCCATAATAACAGAGACGATATACTCTTCACGAATATTCAGCCGAACAATAATCAGTAGAAACAAAGTATTAGCATCACATATATATATATATATATATATATATATATATATATATATATATATATATGTATATATTTGATTTTCATATTCACATATGGGAATAAATACTAGAGAATGACATAGCAATGTCGATCATAACCCAAACAAACCAACGATGCTTTCTTTTATTAGCATGCTGAACTAATGATCTCTTATGGCAAAAATTCCTTCTGAAATTAAGCCGTCACATATGCTTCTGAAGATAAACGTACACATAGAATGCCCGAAGAAGTCATAGTAACTGCCCGAGTATAACTACTACACTCAATCATCAATATAATTCAATCATGACTCAACCGTCTAATTCTGTTTTCACTAATCCCATACTATTATTGTACTTTTTAAGTTCACTTTTGCAAACTCATTCAATGTATCTCTCGAGAATCTCATCGTATAACTCTATTCTGGTAAGGGGCAAAAATTGTAAAGCCTTTAAACTTTTGACTTTCAAGCAAGTGCACATTCAACAACAACATAGCATTATGCACATTGATTCAAACATTTCAAATTTCCAACTTATTATAAGCACATTTTCATACATCTCAGTAATACATGCAACTTTATTTCCTGTGAATGTCAGTAAAACGTAAGTGAATTTATCACAATTCAAACTCTCATTTCTTTTACCCAAATTACCAAAAACTTCTTATCAAGTTTCCACGTCTAATCTTGATCACTTGTCACTATTTATCAAATTGGAGAACGTCTTATGGTTTTGAGTACATAACCTACTTGATGCCATAATCCAACTATGGTCTTATACTAGCTCTGCTATTGTCGTGCCAATGCCTATCCCAGATAGGTCTTACGCTTAGCACAAGTCGAGCCGATGCCACGTCCCAAACGGGTCTTACACTAGCTCATCTGTCTCATGTATTGCCATGGTCCAACCATGGTTTTTTTTCCAATCAATTCATTAGTGAATGATCCTACTCATTCACTGCGTTCCACCCAATTTGATCTTTCATTACCATTTACTTTATACAATCTCATATATATCTTTACACTGATGCAAACATATCTTAAACTTCTTTTCATACCTTTCAATTCTGTCATATCACAAATATATTATAATCAGTTCAACAGCATTTTCAGATTAATTAATAATAGCTCGGTTGGAACACATCATTACCTAAGCAAAACAATTTATAAGAGCCGGAAGATATCACACTATCACGCTTTACTTATGACATGTATAGCTAGACTCTTATACTTGCTATGTTAGTCCGAAACTGACTAAACCATAGCTCTGATACCACTAAATGTAACACCCCTCGCCCGTATCCCTCACCAGAACAGGGTCGAGGCTCTACAATGTGATAATATCTCCGGCGAACTCCAACCCGAGCAAACCTAGCAATCCTAGAGAACATGGGAAAGAAGGGGGGGTAAGCTTTACGCTTAGTAAGTTCTTAAGAAAACAATTAGCAGCTCATTTACATGTTTAATCAATGTTTACAATATATACTCAATTTCATGACAAGTTGTCTTCCTGAGCAATAGTCACTAAATTATTTATAACTGGAGCTACGAAACTTAAAATCAATTGCCATTAATTTTCCCTGAAAATAGACTCATATATATTCTATCCATAAAATTTTCTGAATTTTTGGATTGACCAATCAATACCAAATTTTTCTTAAAGTTTCTCCTGTTTCACTGTTTTACTATTCTGACCATTCTTCACTCTGAGTCAGATTTCTCATTGTACAGAATTCAAAACATTTTCTCGTTTATTTCATTTGAAACTAGACTCATTAAGGAGTCTAAGCATATAAATTTTATTTTATAACCACTATTGTACAATTTACAATGATTTTCTAAATACAGAATAGGGGACCTCGAAGTCATTTTGACTCTGTCCCACGCTACTTCAAATATCTCATTATCGGCAATTATTTTGCTTACACAGTTTCTTTTATAAGAAACTAGACTCATTAAGATTTCATTACATAATTTATTTAGCCTCTAACTCAACTCCCACTATTTATGGAAATTTTCTAAAAATCATGTTAGTGCTGCTGTCCCAAGCAGATTTATTACAATCTACTCTTTCACACATTCTTTGCTTTCATATTATTTAAACATGTATATCATGTCATTCAAGATTGAACTTATATAACATAGGCATTTAAAATGCTTCATTATCAACTTTAATTCAATCAAAACGAACAAAATACAATATCATATCCACATTTAATTTTCCATGATCATAATCACATATAACAATCATATACTTCCACATAACTTCACAGATTTACCGAATGTATCACGATCACATTTATAGTTGTAACACTTATTCACATATGCATCACTTTATACACTTATAATTCAATCTAAATCAAAATCGCATACGAGTACATAATACGTACCTGGCCCTCATAATGTAACATACATAATCAGTAGTAGTTTACCTCAAACATTCAAATTCATAATCTTATTCGAATCATCAGCGTTAAGCCTGCTAGGTTTAAACCCCGAATTCAATCACCAACACAAAGCCTACGGGACTTTAAGCCCAGATATAGTACCAGTACGAAGCCTGCGGACCTTAAGTCTGGATATAGTACCAGCACGAAGCCCGCGGATCTTAAGTCCGGATACAATTCCAGCACGAAGCCTGCGGGTCTTTAAGCCCGAATACAATTCCAGCATGAAGCCTGCGGGCCTTAAGTCCGGATACAATTCCAGCACGAAGCCTGAGGACCTTAAGTCCGGATATACATCAAATATCATGCATAGTTAATCATATATTAACACATCTCATTCAACATATCACATTAGTAGTCATTTGCTACATTTGGATATAAGCTCCATATGAACACCGTCATTTACATTTCGGTTCAAAAGTCATCCATATCATGCTAGCACATAACACCATGATTTTGTCCTAATTTGGACAGCCAATAATTTAAGTATTACAATGACATATTAATTAACTAAGTACCATAAATTTGTCCTAATTTGAATGACCTATAATTCTGACATTACAAAAGACAAATTAATTAGTAATAAACTATCTTAAGTTCAATTTTAACTCCCTCATGCAGTGACCAGACACCATGCAAGTTAACTTCCAACATTCGGTCAAAGCATTTAAATAAAAGAATATGCATGCTAAATTTCCAGCATTTGGATAACATTTCAACTTGAAATTTTCCAGCCTTTCACCTTCAATATTTCGAATATTCAAAAGCAAAAAGAAGAGTACAACTAATCAATTAAAATTTTTGAACATAATTCAAGGTATATGTTCAACTAAATATTCATGTTAACTCATATCAATAAGGTATTAAGTAGAAAATAAAAACATTATTAGCATGCATGCTATCTACATACAACAACCATTTTCGCGAACGTAGTGCTCAAGCAAGGAAATTCATATCCATAGTACCATGTTAACCCGTACACATAGTGCCTTAGTAATTCACATACATATTGACATTCCAATTCGCACACATAGTGCCATACAAATCCGCACACATAGTGCCATTCAAATTCGCACACATAGTGCCAAAATCATTTCGTTTAAACAAGTGATTTATTCAATTAACTAAGTATAATCGGTCACATGCCTTTCAATCAAAAGAATACATAAACGAGAGTAATTCTTTCACGATATGCATACACCAATTATGTATAAAATAACCAAGTTTAATTGCTTTTAGACTTACATCGTTTTAGATGAAACGGTTGCAATCGGCTACTCGATATTCTTTGCTTTGCCCTTGCTTGATTCCCCTCCTTTGGGTTCTTGAGCTAAAATAAATAAATTAACTAATTTAATTACATTGCTAGTTAGTTATATCCCATAATATTAATGATTTCATATCACGAGAATCACACGGCTAAAATTTGATTTTTTTCACCTTAGGCTTTTAAGCCATTCGGCTATTGTTCACCTAATACCACATTACTATCCATAACCCAATCAATATTTCAATAAAACGCCTATATTTATATATATGTACATACGGTAACCACTCCTTGCTAATTACTCACATATATATATATATAAATTTAATAATTTCCATTTCATCTTATAACCATCGTTGTTCAAGACATTGAATCTTCAACTAAAGTTTATCTAATGTCTCAAGGCCGAATGCATATAAATTTTTAGCATACATATAAAGTTTATACTTTAAATAATTTATTCACATACTAACAAGCCGAATGTCATCTTCACTAAACATTTAAACCATAATTCCTTAACAATCTTTTCACTTTCGGCATTATTACTACCAAAATAACAATTGCACATCACTTTGTCATTTAACACAAAGTTTCAACACATAACCACCTTGACCGAATACTTCTAAAAACTATCAAAAGCTCCACATTTGTTCATACCATCATTTAAGTTCACCAATATCTATTTAGCTAGCTCATTTCACCTTTCTAATATTTCTATCCAAAACATAAAAACACTATCTTCTTAGCATTTATCCATTATAACCGAATGCACATTTTGTCAGCAATTCAAAAAAAATTCACATATGGGTTATAATAAGAGCTTGATTGCTAACTCAATTTTCATAAAATCTAATAAAAATAACATAAAATCCTACCTTAATTAACCCTTAAGATGGCCGAATGCCCTTGACATTTTCCTTCTTCTTTCCCTTATGTTTTCGGCAATGAGGATGGAAGAGAAACATTCTATTTCCTTGTTTTTATCACTCCCCCATTTAATATATTATAACATATTTTATATTATAACATATTTCAATTATATAATCTATTATTATAAAAAGCATATAATTATTGTATGCCAACCCCATTACCGTACCCATAATTTAAAAAGGTAAAATAGACATGCAAATCCACCCTTTTAGTAATTCAACAAATTAATCCTTGGACATTTACCTACCACATTTTAAAGTTCTCAAACAAGTCCTTTTAGCTAATTTTAAGTCCAAAAGACAAAATTAAAAACCAAATTTTCAAACATATTAATTCAGTCATTAAGCATATAAAATATATGCAATTAAATAAAAAAAATAAATTTTTATGACTCGGTTTTGTGGTCTTGAAACCACATTCCGACTAGGGTCAAATTAGGGCTGTCACAATTCATGTGTGAAATTAAATTGTATAATGATTTGTGGTGAATTTGAAATTGTGATTGAATTGTTATTGTGATTGATTTGAATTCGAATGATTTCGATACCCTATTAACTAGTTGGGCTAGGGTGGATATAGTTGGAATGCCATAGGATAAGAAGAGTTCAGGGATTCTTCGACCTCAATTCGATGAGACACTTAGTGTGTCACATTTGCTGCGAATAGATTCGATGAGGCATTGGTCGCCACTTTGCTTCGGCTTAGCCGATGAGACGTTGTTCGTCACTTATTTGCTTCAAACTATCCTATGAGGTGTTGGCCACCACTTTGGTGTGTTTGGTTGGATCCGTGTATCCTCCAAAGTCCAAGTTATGTTAATAGGGGAAATATATGTGAAGAGAAAAATTAAATAAAATTGATAAATTAAATTATTAAATGAAATGAGAAAGTGATATTATAAGATGAAATGAGAAATACAATTTGAGCTATGATATTGAAGGCATAAAACCAAGGCTCATGAATTATTCATATTTGAAAGTGAATTGGATATTTATATGTGATTAAGAGATGAACCAAAGGTTCATGAATAGTTGGTAATCTTATTGATGAGATATTGAATCAAATAATGAAAATGATACAATGGAAATATGATAACTTAGTATGAATTATATGTATGATTTGTTAATTATATATGCATGTTTATAATATTTTATATTTTCTATAATTTGAATTATGGTAATACCACTGAGTATTTCCAATACTCAGCGTACGATTTGTTCCGTGCGCAGGCTAGGTAAAGTTGAAGTTTGGTGTAGTATCCGAGTCAATCCCGACCTCAGCTTAATTTCTGGTGATGAATCTATCTTTTTTGAAGTGTGGCATGTATTATGTTTTGTTTAGTCACTTTAATATATTTATGTTTTGGGTGTAAGTAATTTGTAACTTTTAAGAAGTATTTAAAATGAATAGATGAATGTTATTTGATCAAGATTTATAAGTTAATGTATTGGGCATGAATTAGGTGTGTTTGATATGTGAAAATAGCTTTAAAATGGTGAAAAATCATGTTTGCACACGGCCAAGTCACATGGGCTTGTGCCCAGACCGTGTAGCAAAGTCAGAATTGCCCACAGGTTAGTTCCACGACCGTGTGAGAAAGTCAAATTTGCTCATGGGCTGGCCCCACGGCCGTGAGAGCCCCACGGGCAGGCCACACGGGCATGTCCCAAGCCACACGGGCGTGTGCCCCTATTCTTAAGGAAAAGTTTCCAAAGTTCCTAGTTTAATCCCAAAACACTTCCTAAGTATATTTTGGCCCGCGTAGATCCATATTAGGGACTTAAAGATGGAATTTAAGAAATTTTAAATTGAAATATAGATTTATGACTCGGTGTTGTTCGTTATTAGCGTTTAATTTCGGTAATACCTCGTAACCCTATTTCGATGACGGGTTGGGGTTAAGGGGTGTTACATACCTGTTGAGTCAACTGAATTCATGGTTAAAGTATCTAACCCTTTAGGCCAGTATGTGTTAGCTGATAAGGTTTGCAAGAACTACCTATTAATGATTCAGGGTTACTGTTTTCTGGCTGATTTGATGTTATTACCATTCGATGAATTTGATGTGATTTTGGGCATGGATTGGCTAACTTTGTATGATGCTGTGGTAAATTATAGACAAAAGCATATCATATTGAAATGTCAGAAAGGTGGGATACCTTATATTGAATCAGATAAATTGAATGAGTTGCCTATTGTGATATCAGCTATGTTAGCACAGAAATCTGTGATACAATGTTGTAATGCTTACCTTGCTTATGTATTGGATACTAAAGTGTCTGAGTCAAAGCTTGAATCAGTGCCAGTGGTTTGCCAGTATCCTGATGTGTTTCTAGAGGAGTTACCTAGATTACTGTCGGTCAGAAAAGTCAAAATTGCTATAGAACTTGTACCGGGAACAACACCGATATCGATAGCACCATATAGAATAGCTCCTACTAAGTTAAAATAGTTGACTGATAAGGGTTTTTCTTGACCTAGTTTTTCACCTTAGGGTGCACCGATTCTATTTTGTTAAGAAAAAAGACAGATCGATGAGATTATGCATTGACTGTCAGCTCAACAAAGGTACAATTAAGAATAAATATCCACTGCCTCGCATTAATGATTTGTTTGGTCAGTTGAAAGGCGTCATAGTGTTCTCGAAGATTGATTTTCTTTTTAGCTATTATCAGTTACGAATGAAAGATTCGGATGTACCAAAAAAATTATTCAGAACCAGGTATGGACATTATGAATTTCTTGTGATGCTGATTGGTTTAACTAACGCACCTACGGTATTTATGGATTTGATGAATAGAATTTTCAAACTGTATTTAGATAGATTTGTTGTAGTATTTATTGAGGATATTCTAATTTATTCTCGAGATGAGACTGAACATGCTGAGCATCTGAAAATTGTTCTGCAAACTTTTCGAGATAAACAACTGTTTCCTAAATTTAGCAAATGTGAATTTTGGCTTTGGGAAGTTAGTTTTCTAGGACACATAGCATCAGCTGAAGGCATCAGAGTTGATCCAAATTAAATTTCAGCGACTTTACTGGAAACCACCAAGAAATGTATATGAAGTTAGAAATTTCCTAAGATTAGTTGGTTATTACCAGAGATTTGTAAAAAGGTTTTTAATGATAGTTACACTGATGACACGGTTATTACAGAAAGATGTGAAGTTTGAATGGTTTGATAAATGTCAGCAAAGTCTTAACCAGTTGAAAGCCTTGTTGACCGAAGCACCAGTTCTGGTTCAGCTTGAATCGGGTAAGGAATTTTTGATTTTTAGTGACGCGTCATTGAACATATTAGGCTGTGTTTTGATGCAATAAGGTAAAGTAATAGTCTATGCTTCCAAACAGTTAAAGCCACATGAAAAGAACCATCCAACACATGACTTAGAGTTTGCAGCTATTGTCTTTGCATTGAAAATTTGGCGGCACTATTTGTTCGGTGAAAAATGTCATATATTTACCGATCACAAGAGTTTAAAGTATCTGATGTCGCAGAAAGATTTGAATCTGAGACACCGTAGATGGCTCAAACTATTGAAAGATTATGAGTTAGTTATTGATTGTCATCCGGGAAAAGCAAACGTAAATGCTAATGCTTTGAGTAGAAAGTCCTTGTTTGCTTTGCGAGTGATAAATACCCGACTATCACTATCTGATGATGGCTCGATTTTAGCTGAGTTAAAAGTTAAACCAATGTTTTTACAACAGATCTGTGAAGCTCAGAATGTGATAATGAGATGTTAGTTAAACGGGTACAGTGTGAGTCAACTTCTGATTCAGAATTTCAGATAGGACCCGATGATTGTTTATTATTCAAAGGTAGAGTTTCTGTATCGAAGAATCCAGAGCTTATACAAAAAATTTTGCATGAAACTCACAGTGGTCGCTTGTTTGTTCATCCGGGGAATAATAAAATGTACAATGATTTAAAACAAATGTACTAGTGGCCGGGAATAAAATGTGATATTTTAGATTTTGTATCTAGATGTTTGATATGTCAACAAGTTAAAGCTGAACATCAGGTATCTTCAGGACTGTTACAGCCAGTGATGATACTAGAGTGGAAATGGGATAGAGTTACTATGGATTTTGTATCGGGGTTACCACTATCTTTGAAAAAAATATGCCATTTGGGATATTGTCGATCGTTTGAAAAAGTTGGTACATTTTATTCTGATACATACAGATTTTTCGCTTGATAAATTAGCTGAGTTATATGTTTCAGAGACTATCAGGTTGCACAGAGTGCCAGTCTCTATTATTTCGGATAGAGATCAATGGTTCACATCGTGATTCTGGAAAAAGTTACAGGAAGCTCTGGGTACGCAATTACATTTTAGCACCGCATTTCACCCTCAGACTGATGGTCAGTCTGAGTATGTGATTCAAATTCTTGAAGATATGCTTCGGTGTTGTGTTTTAGAGTTTGAAAGCAATTGGGAGAAATATTTGCTATTAGTCAAATTTGCGTACAATAATAGTTTTCAGTCGAGCATAAAGATGGCGCCGTATGAGGCTCTGTATGGTCACAAATGTCGAACTCTATTATATTGGACTCAACTTAGTGAGAAAAAGATGCATAGGATTGATTTGATTCGTGAGACTAAGGAAAAAGTGAAAGTGATCTGAGATAGCTTAAAATTAGATATAGATCGTCAAAAATCTTATACGGATCTTAAACATAAAAACATAGAGTTTCAAGTTGGCGACAGAGTATTTTTAAAGGTTTTGCCTTGAAAGAAAGTTTTTCGGTTCGATCGTAAAAGAAAGCTGAGTCTGCGATTTATTGGGCCATATGAGATTACTAAGAGAATCGGACCTGTTGCGTATATTAGTTTTACCGTCAAAATTAGAAAAGGTTCACAATGTCTTCCACGTGTCTATGTTACGAAGGTATCGATATGACCCTTCACATATTATTTCTTCGACGGATGTCGAAATTCAGCCTGACATGACTTACAATGAAGAACCAATTAGAATTTTAGCACGAGAAGTGAAAGAATTGAGAAATAAAAACATAGCTTTAGTACAAGTTCTCTGGTAGCGACAGATACCTGGGAACCTGAGGAAGCTATGAGAAAGCAATATCCGAACCTCTTTTCTGGTAAGATTTTCGAGGAGAAAAATCTTTTTAGAGAGAGAGTTGTAACAGTCTGTTTTCAGTTAAATCAGAACAGTGGTTTCAGGACCACAAATTCGAAGTCAAAAAATTCTGTTTAATATTATTTTATGGTCTACAGTACGATAGAAATATCGTATAAAAATTTCGTTAAGAAATTTTACCATTTACATGCCTAATTTGATAAAAAGGACTAAATTGCATAAAGTGCAATGGTTGTATTCTAATAGCTAAAGGTATTAAATAGCTATAAAATTTTAAATTGGAAGTCCCTATATATTAAATAGGCCATTAAAGTGCTTAGTGGTTAAGCATGAATAGTCATCATTGGAAATTGAATAAATTATTAAAGGTAATTTTGGAAATCAGTGATTTAAGTTATAATAAATAAAATAAAATAATCTATTCTCATCATTATCCACCAAAAAAGAAAAGAAAGAAACCCAGCCATGGAAGCTTGAATTTGGGCAAGCTTATTTTGCTCAATTAGGTATGAATCTTTGTCCCATTTTTGATGATTTATATGTTTCCGAGATCGTAATAGCTTAATCTAGCTAACTCGAGGATTAATTTGCAAAAATTTTAAATTATTAGGGTTTTTCTATTGATGAACATGTTTGAGTTTTGAAGTTTGATCATAGAAAATGAATGATTGTTGTTAGAAAAACAACTTTTGTAAAGAGCATTTTGATGAAATTATCAATTAGTGGCTAAATTGAAAAATGTGATAAATTTAGGGTAACATATGTGAATTTGTGAATTATTTGGTTTTCTATTAACATGTGTAAAAATCGGCTAGGCTTGGGTAAGGATTAATTTGCATGAAATTTATTTTTTTGAGCTTGGGGACTAAATTGCAAAGAAATTAAAAGTGTAGGGAAAAATGGTAATTTTTCCAAAATTCCATGTTGGATTAAATTGAATGAGAATTATATTGAAATAAGTTAAATTCGTTTGTATAGATCCTATCAGACCTCGTATAGAGTTAGATCGAGGTAAAGAGAAAATATCTGATTAGTAGCCTTTGTATCTACGTTCACTTGTCGAGGTAAGTTCGTGTAATTAAATTGAGTATTTGTTTGTTTTAATTAAATCATATGTATGTGATTTGTATAATTTTCATGTATAAATACCGATCGCATATCCGAAAAATACCGAGTCCTATTTGAACCTTATGAAATTCGTGGGATACAAATGACATGTAATTAGGGTTACCGATTTGGTTTGGGTTCTACATGTGTTGTGGACACACCACAACTTGTATGAGCTTCCAGTTATTGAGCTCGCATGAGCTTCCTGTTATTCAACTTATATGAGCTTCCCATTTACAGCTCGTATGAGCATACAAGTGCATGAACTGATGGATTACAATTAAGTACACTTCGTGTGTACTACCTGTGTATCCAACGATATTCTAAATGGTTCAACGAGCACAATTCTGTTACGAGATTTTATGAGTTCGATATGAACTATAACTGGTATTTACATGAAGTACATGAAATATGATTGTTTGATGAATTCAACCATGTGTGTTGGATTTTATATGTGATTTTCATGGCTAATATGTTGGTGATAATGTATTTAGGCTTTTGGCCAAATTGGTTGAGATATGTTTTATTTATTTCCTTATTTTATGGATATACGGTAAGTTAAATTTTGTGTTATACGAACTGACTAAGATTAAATGCTTACTCTGTGTTATTTTTCATGTTTTATAGTAATTCGGAAGCTTGTACGAGTTGGAAGCTAGTCGGAGCTATTTCACACTATCCATTAGTCCTTTTTGGTACTTTCAGTAAATTAATTTCGGTTATAAAGACATGTATATGTTAATTTGGCCAATGTTGGCATATAATTATTTTATTGAGATTAGCCACTTATATGGCTTGTGTTTGGTATATTTTGATGTATATATATATGTGGCCTTACCATATTTGATGTGTATTTAATATGGTAGAATGATGAAAAGTAAAATGTGATTTGAATATGTATATATGTATTTGGTTATTTAGGTAAGTTTGGATACTTGGTTGTATGTGATGATATTTCTTGTTTAAGACTTGATTATGGCTTGTTTTGAATACCTTGTTATGGTTTGTTGATGCGTAATTTGTTGTGTTTAGGTTGGTACCAAATTGGGTGTGAAATGTAGCTTGGAAAATGGCTTATTTTCGTCTATACGGGCAGAGACATGGGCGTGTGTCTCAACCGTGTGTGACACATGGCCAGGTGACACGATTGTGTGTCCCTTGTATTTTTTAAATTATACAAGTCAGTATGCTCACACGGCCTAGCACACGGGCGTGTGGTTTGAACGTGTGGCCCAAGTTAGAGAGTTACATCGGCACAGACATGGGCTGGGACATGGCCGTGTGTCCCTATTTTAAATGCCCACGTGGCCTGAGAGACTGGCATGTCTCCTGACCATGTGAGCTACACGACCTGGCCACACGGCCGTGTGACCTTTACAGCTTTGAAAAGTTTTAATGTTTTCTGAAAAATTCTTTAAGTACTCGATTTAGTCTAGACTTGTTTTTAATGCGTATTTTGGGCCTCGAGGGCTCACACAAGAGATAATATGTTTGATGTCAATTGGTTTCTAAAATGAATATTATATGATGCGAAATGTTTAAAATTTCTGTCTATTTGTTCTGTAAACTCTGGTAATGCTCCGTAACCCTGTTTCGGGTATGGATATGGGTTATGGGTGTTACATTAAGGGTTTTCCATGAAAAATATTTGTGTTCTTGATATTCTTTATTTTTCTTTATTTTTTTGTTCGTTTTTTATATGAGTTGATCCCCAATGAACTAGTATCAAAACTACGATTCAACTTTCGTATATCGACTCATTTGGTGGCATAATGTCTTTGGATATCGAGAAGTTCGACGGACAAAAATTTCAATTTATGGCAGTTTTGGATAATTATGGAGGTAGCTGATGTGGACGAAGACAAGAGTGATCATTCGTTGTTATCTACACATAATCAGGTTGAAGGTGGAATTATCTCAGATTTTTGACATATGTCTGATTTAGAGAAAAATCTTACCCGTTTTTGGTTTTAAGGACTCGAATGGTTCACAAAGTATTTGAGGCAAGGTTGGTCGTAGAGGGTTATAATCAAGGTGGAGAGAGTTAATGTTTTCTCTCCTGTTTGAGTATTATTGGCCCTTGTTGTATTATACAACTTTGATTTGAAGACTAGAAGTCTTTCAATTTCCAAGTTTGGGCACAGTTTAGACTTGGTTGATATTCTACAAAATTTGTGTTTAACCCGTGATGAGGAATGGAAAAAGAGAAGTGATAAGTACGAGTCAAGGTGGAGATTTGTGAGGTGCGCCTCGTATTTCCAGAAAAACAGATGGTGATGTTGTGGCGGGTGAAAATGACATCACAATATGTTCTCCCATTTGGCAACTGCATTTTAGACTTCAAGTAGGACTTTTTCTCCCAGCCAGACTCTAATTATACTAGGGATATTTTAGTACGATTAGAACTCTAAATTAAGCCTATTTAAAGGGGTCTTTGTATCCCTGTTTTTAGATACCAACCAGAAAAATGGCTTTTATTCGGTGGCGACAAGATGTAGTCGCATATGAATTTTGGTGAGAGTGTCGTGGTAATTATGGAGAATATTTTATACCATTTCTGTGAGTGCCCTATGAGATTTAACGTTTTGTTTACCTAATTGCTCTTTCAAATTTTGAGCTTTGTATTTTGGGTTTTGGATATTGTACATTTAGTACTTTTAGGTTTATTTTCTCATATTGTACTCTTATTTGTTTACTCATTTAGTGAAAAGCTGAAGCCTCTTTTGCCTGTGGTTTTTTTCCTCTTTAAGAGTTTTCCACATAAAATATTTGTGTTCTTGATCTTCTATATTTTTCTCTGTTTTCTTGTTCGTTGTTTATACGGGTCGATACCCAACAAACATTTATTGAAAAATTGTTATACAAATGATCTAATTTGTCCATGTATTTTTTAAAAGCATTTGATAAGAATTTGCGATAATTTTTGTTTATGTTGACAATTTAAATTTTATCAACTCTTGTAGAGCTTCAAAATGTAATAAGATTTTTAATAAAAGAATTTGAGATGAAAAATCTATAAAAAGTAAAGTTTTGCCTAGACCTGCAGATTGAACATTTAAAAGATGGGATTCATGCTCATTATTTATTTTATACAAAAAGGATCTTAAATTTTTTTTACATGAACAAAACACATACTTCAATGGTCATAAAATCACTAAATGTGAATCAAAACTCATTTTATTATTGTGAAAATGATAAATAATTCCTCGGTCATGAAATACCATACCTTATTGTCATAGGGACATTATTGTAAGTTTGTAATAAGATTTAGCTCTTCTTTAAAGCACAAACATTGAAATAAAATTAAGCATATATTTAGATATATTAGAGAAATAATATGTAGGAGGTTATTTTATTCAAATGATTCAAAATCCCAACTAGTTGGCTTTGTAAATGCTGGATATTTATCAAATCTATATAGTGGTCGATTTGAATCAAAATATTTATGTATACGTAAGGGTATAACCATATTATGGTGTACGACAAAATAAACATTAACTATTGTATCTTTAAATCATGAAAAAATAATTGCAATGCATGAGTCAAGTTGAGAGTGTGTCTAATAAAGGCTATTATCCCAACATATTCGGAAGATGTGTAATTTACCTCTATAGGAAAAGACGTCAACTATCTTCTACATATATAATGTAGCATGTAAAGCCTAATTAAAGGGAATATTTATCAAAGGAGACAAAAGCAAACGTATTTCACTAAAACTATTCTTCACTCATAATATTTAGAAAAAAAAGAGATGATATCAAAGTTCAACAAATTTGTTCTAATGATAATTTAACAAATCTATTTACCAAGGCATTATCAACTATAACATTTGAAAGGTTGGTATACAAAATTAGAATGCATCAACTCAAAGATGTTAAATAATGTCGTTATTAGTATGATTCCAAAATATGATGTACTAACTTACCTTTAGTTAAGATTTTGTTCCGTTTAATTTTAGGATTTTAACAAGACAACTTATACAGGGAATTTGTATATTAAATTTTCCCATTAGATTTCTATCCCATAATATTATTACTAATAAATTATTTAACGATACACAATTTTTTCTTGAAGTACAACTAAGATGGAGTGTTTCAAATTCTATTTACTGTACCAAATCCCTATAAGAATTTATAGAAAAAAGTTTTGTAAGTCTCTTATGTACAGTTACATCTCTACTTATCAATAGAGACATGTACAAAGTTTGAATATGATAAGTCATGCCTTGTAATTCCCTCTTCTCTCTTTGCTGTTGTTATGATTTACTTCAATTTTATAACCATGCCTAGTAGACGTTGATTATTGATATGGGCCTATCAACTTTTTAAAAATGCTGGGTAGCTTCAAGTTCTAACTCAAAGGGTTGAGTTGCATCTTGATTCACACACTAAATTTGTAAATCATCACATTTACAAGTTTAATTCAAAGTTTTCACAATTGGTTGGATGGTTAAATTGATTAAACTATAAATTTTTGATCAATTTAATTAAATAAATTACAAAAAAATTATAAAAAATTATTAAAAATAGAGAAAATAATTTCAACTAATTCAACTGATTTTTTTTGTTCGATTTAACAGGTTATGAGCGATTCGCAAGTCAATCAATCTAACCCCTCTTTCCGAACGATATTTTGACTAGTTTAATTTCTTCAACCTAACTTACCACACATCAGAAGAAATGGGACTCACAAATTTGTCTTCATACTATTAACTTTGAGGTATCACCGTTTTGAATTACTTTTTTTTTTTTAAAATTGGAATGAATTGTTTAAATTTAAACACAAAAATTTGATATCAATAAAAATTTAAGCAACACAAATCCATTACATTTACTATTACATTAGTGATTAGTTGGCACTTTTTCAATGACTTGGTTATGCTAATGAATCAGTTACACCACATATTTAGTATCCAAATCATGACTTATGACGTTCCCTATCATAATTTTAAGTCTTAAAAGGCATGTTGTTTAGGCAGCCTAATGATATATCAAAAAACCTCACCCAAAATCAAACTTGTAGAATCCTTTGGAGTTTGGCCTCAATTGTGCTTCATATTGTTTGAGGAGAAGTAGAATTAGGTCAAAACGGCCAGCATCTGTGAAATCATTGAATATCATTCTAATCAATAATTACCGTCTATTTGCCAATCCCATAATCCTGAGTCCACCTTCAACTTTTTTAGCTTCCAATTTTATAAAAAAAATTATTTTACCCTTTCATTTATTTTTGTTATTAATTTATATTATTTATCAAATCAAACTAAATAGATAAAAATTAATGTTTATTAACTTTGTTAACATGACATACACATGGATTATTACGTAGATTACACGTAGACATTTAACTAATTTTTAAAAATTTTAAAATATTAAAATATGTTTTTATAATTTTAATGATTTTAAAATATCTTTTATAATTTTTAAATTTAAAAATTAATTAAATGCTGACGTGTCATCTACGTGGCAATCCACATGTATGTTATGTTTGCAAAGTTAACAAACGTTAACTTTTCCATCCATTTTGAGTGATTTGATAAAAATAAAAGTTCAAGAGCTAAAAGAGGCGAAAAGCTAAATAGAGAGTTAAAATGATTTTTTTGTAAAGTTGCAGTGCAAAAAGTCATCATGCCTTTATAAAACTCATTTAAGTTTTAAGTATTAAATTTAAGTTATAAAATTGTTTGATATATTACTTAAAATTAATTACCGAATATAATTAGATTATTTGATAAATATAAATTTTAGATTTAAAAAAAATTCTACATTTGATCCTCAAGTTTTATACATTTCACCATATTCTAAGCAAAAATCAAAATTTAAAGGTAAAGTTTTATAGGATAATATAATATTAAAATAAATAAAATTAAATTAATTGTAAATTTTTTCCATTAAATGATAAGTAGCTCTTGTCTAATTATTTTTGACATTTTTTATAAATTTTTTACCAAATTGTTTTTATTTTGGACTATAAAAATGTGTAAAAATTTAAATCATTAAAAATATTAATTTTAATTTATTTAATTTTTCGATAGCCTATCAAACAAGACCTTATTATTTAAAATAATATTTTATGTCAAAAAGTAATTTAAATCTTATATCATAAATTGAAGAATTAAGTGTTGAATTTTAATAATAAATTTTATATGTATCAAATTTATATTATAATATATTACTAAAAATTAATTACTAAACTTGATTGGGTTGCCTGATATAAGATAAATTTTGATTTTAAAATTATTTTTTGTAAATTTAATTTTTGTTAGTATAATATTTTTTATCATTTTGGAAAAAAAGTTAAATAATAATTTAAATATTTTTAAAAATAATTTATTTTAAATATAACTTTTTATTATTTTCCACATTAACTGTTAAATAACTACCTACCCATTTACCTTATTCAACATTTTTTTTGAAAGGTTTGTATTAAGTAAAAATTAAATATAATTATTAAACACATTTAAAAATGAAAATATTTTTAAAGAAAATAAAAATTCACTAAATTATCAGAATATTCCTTCCTTGGCACATGTTAATGAATTTTATTAATTATCATCAAAATATCAAAAGAATATTGCACAATTTCTACTTTAACGAACTAAAATAAGAAAAATGGATAAATTAAGTAGGTGGATAAAAGATGAAGATGGAATTTATTATTATTTTTTTGTCTACTATTTAGGTTGAGAATCAGAAAGTCATGTTTGTATATGGGGTGGAGCCAACTTATGAGGTGGATACTTGGCACCAAAGCATCCACTGTGGCTTAAGATATGGAAGCTAAAACTGCCCCAACATAGTGATGCGACAGAAATTGGTAATCAATATTGAACGATGTCGACGTAACCTGATGGATGATGATTGCTGCAATTTATGTGAAGTTGGCACTAAATCTAATCTTCATGCCCTTACAGACTGTTGTAGTGCTAAAACACTATGGGTAAAGCTGATCCTATGACACTGAGAAGTACATGCTAGTATTTCTTTCTTCATTATGTTGGAGATGTTGAAGCAAAGCAATTCCATGCTCTTAACCACAAGTTGTACTGATCAAGGCCCGTAACTCTTTCTTATTATTAGTAACATTTCTTGTCTTGGCTTTGAATCAGTTTCATTAGATTTTAGTGCGTTGAGTAGTCTTTTCTTCGTTCGGATTTGAGTACGAAAGGCCCACCCCAAAGAGCGAATAGTCCTTATCGCCACGCGGCTTAATCCCGATCACTCCCTCAAGAATAGGATGCAATAATAGTGCAGAAGAGGAGTCAATAATAAAGTGCACATCAGAGACTACTTTTTAATAGTAAGGCAAGGTTTTCCAAAGCCCCTTCCTTAACAGATAGAGCAATCCTCACTCGATAGCTCAAATTTGACAAAGTACAAAATCATCTGATCCTTTCTCGTTTACGTACTCCATTGGCTTTATCCTACTCTTACCGCTCCTCGTTCACTAGCTTCTACTAGTCTTTTAATGGCTTATTTGTACCTAGCTACATGATGGAACTCCCCTTGGCCAATCCTCACTCACTTAGAAAAAAACATATTTTGGTTGAGCCTCTCTCTCTTGATAGATCTGATTAAATGCTTGCTTTTCTTGCGTGCTTGTTCTCTTGATATTTATTCTATAACTATAGATTTGGAGCCAATAAGGTATCACTGCATGTCAAACTGTGTCAGGTGAAAGGCAAAAAGAATATTTCATTGGTTCCTTCCCTATCATATATATTATAGCAATATGAAAGTTGCAAATTTAAGAAATAATTCAATGTGTCATAGTTTATATATCACCATTTGGCACCTAATAAGTTGATACGTGTATATATTCCAAATTCTAAAAGCTGCATTTTATAATTTTGATTAAAGACCTTAACGTTAAACATTTAATATGAAATTAACATTCTTATTAAATATGTATATTTTGAATTTGCCAATAAATATCTTAGACATTAAAGATAATATTTTTGCTATATTGAAAGGAATGAGAGCCTCATATTTGCATATACATGAAGAAATCATGGATATGAAAAAGTTTTAGTAATTATTTTGATAAATAATAATAAACATAATTTAAATATCTTTAACTTCATATTATGAGTAAGAAAATGAAAAGATAATATATGAAAAATAATAAATATATTATGTGATGACTCGAAATTCAAGAAATGTCGTAAAATGCAATTTTAGAACTCTATTTTTGTAAATCAAGTCTGTAAATATTAAATAAAAATATTTACGGAGTTATGATATAAATATATTGAAGTTCGATTAAGAAATTTAGGTGAAAAAGTAATTAATTAAAGCTCAAGGATTAAATTGTAAAAGTCTAATCACTATTGAATTTTAATTAAAAAAGATTAGAGACCTAGAGAGCAATTATCCAAAAGACTAAAATGGTCAATAAACAAATTTTAGTTAATGGATAGTGGATGATGATGATTGTTTCCATTAAGTTTAGTTAATAAATAATTAAATTATGTTAATTCATTAATTAAACTAATTTAATTAAATCTAAACTACGTATAAATAATAAGGTAAGTGGGCTGAAAACCAAATGGCCATCTTTTTTCAAGCCTCCACCGTAACCATTAAAGGAGAAACACCAGGCTTCCAACTCAAACTTTCAACCAAAAATTGTTTAAGGTAACCAAGTCTTTTTCTTGAAATTTTTATAGATTTATAATCATGGGAGCTTGATTTAGCTAACTCATGTACAAATTTGATAAATTGTTAATGTTTTAGAAAGTTGTGATTATTGATTTATTGATGAATTCGACTTGAAATTGATAGATTTTGAGGTTAGATTATGAAAAAGGACTAGATTGTAAATTTAATTTTGTTTGTTTGTTAACTTTGTTACATTAGTGATGAAATTGAATAAATGTAAAATCTATAATGAAATTATGTTAGGAATAGAAAATATAAAGTCTTTAATGAGAATATGTGAAATGGAATTTTAATTTGAAGTTAGGAATTGAGAAATATGTTTATCTTAAGTTTATTTTTTATTTGGATGTGGATTGAATGAAATCTGATACGTTCTTATTTATTAAATTATCAATTGTAGTGAATGACGACTTCGGGTCATCGAGAGAGAAAGGAAAAACAAGAGTTGTCGATGAGTGACGCGAGATATCAATTTGTGCTTTTATGATTTGAGATCAATTTATTCTCTGCATATTCATGTCATACTGCATGATTGAATATTGAGATCAATTAATAATGATATTATGAATTGGTTTGATATGATTGATATTGATTGTCGAGATGAGATAGTGGACTGAATTGAATAAAATAAAAAGTATTATGATTTATTAAGCAAATGATGCATAGTATGAGAATGGATTGAATATGTTATATAGTATGAGTTAATTGTATGCTGATGATAAATTGGAATGAAATTGTGATATTGAATGTGAAATTATATATATGAATTGGATTGAATTGAAATGAAATGAACTAAGTGGTTGTTGTGTGATAAATATAGTGTACAAGGTATGGAAATGCAAATGTAACTAAATACATGGTATGACAAGTAAATATGAAAGTTTATAGGGCTTAAAAATGTGAATATGGATAATTATAGGGTATAATCATGTAAAAATGATTGATTATAGGGATGAAAAATGAAATATGTGTTATTGATGCCCATGTGAACTTAATAATATGTTAGGATATGGTTGGCATGCCAATAGGGTCATATGCGCGCTTGTACTAGATATATGTCTCTACGAAGAACCTGATATAAGTTTAGCTTGAATGAGTAACCTAACTAGGGATAAAATTAGCTCGGACAAGCAACCTTGTATACTTTAGCCTGGACTGACAACCTTATGAAATTTTAGCTCAGATAAACAATTTGGTGTGGTGTATTTTACCTGTGTATTTGAGACCATTTTACTAGGGTTCCATCGGGTGAAACATTATAATTGAAATTGGAAACTTGAAAATGTAATGAAATGGAACTGATAAACTGATTTGTTATGCCATTGAAAGGAATTATGTGTATTTGGTATAATCTTATAGATTGATACTGAAACGTGTCTTTGAAATGAACTATATGTATTAATGTAACCTTATAAATTGATAATGGAAAATGACATTGAAATGAACTAATTTGATATGTTATAATGATTAGTGATTCAAATTGAAATGACATGATTTTGTGACTTGATAAAGATGTATATAAGTTGAAAGATTAAATGGCATTGTTAAAAATGGATGTATCGACCCGAAAATCAGTGATGTTGAAAAATATGATTTCAAAATATCATTTTCGTAAGTATTAAATTAAAATATTTACGGACCCTTCAATTTTGTTTATTAATTGCTTAATTAAGGTACAATAACTAAATTGTCAAAGTTTATTGCTATAAATTTTTAATTGGCTAAAAGCTTAGAGACTTAAATTGCAAATAGCCAAAGGGTTAAAATGATTAATAAACCATTATAAAACCAATGATAGTGGATTAAGAAGTCATGTTCCACTTTATTTAAATAATTATTACATTAGGTTAATTGGATTTAATTAAGCTAAACTCGAAAGTCAGTGGTGTCGGGAAATGTGGTTTTGGAATCCCATTTTCGTAAATCGAGTTAGTAAATATTAATATTTACAAGGTTAATATAGAAATATATTGAATTTTCATCTAGTAATTTTTTCTGAATTGATAGTTAATCATGGTACAATGAGTAAGTTGTAAAAGTCCAATCGCTATAGATTTTAAATAGCCAAAGGACCAAATGAACAATTAGAGCATTATTATATAGGTAAATGGTGGTGGGTGATAATTGGGATCCACTAACCTTGTTAATTATGATTAATTTTAATTAAGTTAAATAAAATAAGTTAATTATTAAACTATGTATATAAGAAAAGAATAAAGTACAATTATCATCTTTTATTAATTTTCTTCTCCATGGCCGAATGTTGAAGGAAGAAAACCATATTTTTTGAATTTTTTTCAATCGGTCCTCAATTGGTATGTGTATTTAGGTCTTCTTTTTGTAATTTTTATGTTTTTTAGGTTGTGAGAGCTTGATTTAGCTTGCCCATGTACCAATTTGTAAAACTGTTAAAGTTTCCATTGATGAATTCTTGAATAAATTGATATTAAATTGTTATATTTTAAGCTCAAAAATGAAAAAGGACTAGTTTGTAAAGTGAAAATTGTTAATTTTGAACATAAGGATTAAAGTGTATAAATTTAAAATTGGTATGAGATTTCTGTAAGTATAGATATTTTAGGATCTTAAAAGGATTTCATTGAGATCAATTTTGCAATCGAAGCTCAAATTTGAAAGGTATTGCAATTTCGATTTTAGGGACTAAATTGAATAAAATGTAAAATTTTAGGGAATTTAAAAAGTGTAATTAAACTGATTGATGTTAATAATATGATATTATAAACTGTTTAGAATTAATAGATTGAATTGAATTATCGTTCAGATCGGGAATTGAACCAAACCGAGGATAACAGAGAAAAAGGGAAAATTATTGATTAGTCATTGCAATTCAACTTTTATGTTGTTTTGACCAAGTAAGTTCATATGGTATGATTGTATTTAATAGTGATTTGAATTGTTTGTAATGTGGTACAAAAGGTGAGACATGGACTAAACCATAAAGAAGTGATAAATTGAATAATTTGTAAAATATGTATGACTTTGTAATTGAATGTCATTTAGATAGAATTTGATATTATATTGTTGCTGAAATATGATTTATGGTTAAAAATAACGTAGGACCGTTGAAAAGGAAAGGAAAGGTGAAAGCGGACGACAAGTGACTCGAGTTTTCGGTTCGTATTTTTATGACCCGATACTAATCTAGTTACTATATATTTTTGACATTTTGCATTATATAAAATTGAGGTGAGTTATTAACGGTTATTGAGTTGAAATGCTAAGGTTGAAACTAAATATTGAGACAATGACTAAATTGAATATAATATAAAATTGTATGGCTTAATTGATATAGGAATTGAATATGAAATTGAGTTGAATTATGTTATATTATATAATGAATTGATGTTGAATTGAGAATGATAGGATGTGAATGGAGTTATGTGATGAAATTGGAAATTGGTTACTTTATTAACTGTACATGTCTATATTTTGGTATATCCAGTGGTACACTTACGTGCCAACATGATTGCTTTGGCTTATCTAGTAATTCACTACAGTGCCAGTTTGAAATGTTGATTGATTAATCTGAGTATTCGTGTTGAAAATTCAAGTCAAGTTATTAGGAACATATAAAAGTGATTTTGCTATAAGGTAAATTTGATATGAATTGTGATATATAACTGGATAAGTGTAAGTATAAAACTATGATACATAATAATGTGGAAATCATAAACAAATTGGCTTACCTAATGGGACATGCATACTTACCTATATAAATATATATAAAATTATTACCTCTTGATAGATAGAAATGCCATTGAGTTTATTACTCAACGTACATTTTTGTTTTTAGTCCGTAGGTTAGGTTACATACAGAATCCCGAGCATCGACTTCAACATCCAGACAGAATCTTGGAATCAACGAAGTTGGTGATTTCTTTTTGTTGATTTCCTTTTGTTGATTAAATGACATGTACCTAGTAGAGTAATTTTGGGTATCTTTCTATGTTTAATAATGAGGAATTTGAAGTTTGGTTTAGCATGTGGATTTAGTCATATGAAGGCTAATATTTGTATGTCAACTGTTTTATGGTATGTGATGAATGAAAGGGTACCTTTGCAAATGATAAATGTTGTTTAACATATGTGTTTGTATGTGATTGAATGAGTTGTACTTGATAGATAGAATATGGTTGATATAAATGCAACTTGAACTTGTTATAAATCTCATTAGGGCACAAAGTATGTATGGATTGAATATTAAAAACTGATATATGGATATAGGTAGGCATTTCTCATGTTGTGAAGTAAGGCTTGTTGTTAATGATTGAAGGGAGAATGTTGATAAAGTTGAAATGTTATATGTTGGATGGTGTTTTATATTATAGTTGAATTTGTTATAAATGTCTATATGCAATGCTAATATGTGGTTGAGTTTGGTATTGGTTAGTTTGTTGAAAAATTTGCAAGTTTTTATATTGAAATTTCAGAAACAATTTGTGATGCTACGATGACAAGGTCAAATTACGACATTCAAGGTATGTCGTCGGCACGAGCTTGAACTCCAAGCCACTTCATGATGAGGAAATCCGTTGCCACGAGGAGAAGGCCATTTGGCCAATTCAATATGTTGCATTGCGATGAGAAACCCCTTCACATTGCAACGTCAAGTCGAAGTTTTGAACATATTACAAATTGGTCCTTATTCGATCTTTGGTTAATTTTAGGGCATTCATAACTCGTATAAAACTCGGAAAATGGTTGTTTATGATATGTAATGTTTGTAATATTATCGTTTGCCTGGATGATGAAATTTGAAATGATTATTTTTTCTATGTATTTGAAAAAGTTACTCCAGCACCGAATGTGACATCTTGTAACTCGGACCTAACGATTGGGTTAGATAATGGGGTGTTACAATGGAACTTGTGTACTATTTTGTTAAATGCATGTATGTTTGAAACTGAAATGGATTGTTGTATATATACTAAAATAAGACATTGTAATGCCCCAATTTTCGGGAATTCTGTGAATGTTGGCATAGGTTTAATTATGTTAGTGGGCCTCTAGAAGGCCCAAGCTTAAGATAGAACCCGGTAATTTTAGTTGATTTTTGTTCCATAAGAAAAAGGGAGTGAAATTATGAAATAGGACCTATGTGAAAATGTTTAAAAATGCTATAGGCTAAATTGAAGTGGCCAAATAAATAGGAGTGCAAAATAGGAGGATTTGCATGACAAACCTTCCATTTTACATGAAGTGGCCAGCCATCATGTTGTTGTAGACAAAATGTACATTTGTTATCCATAATTTATGGTACAAATTGATACAAATTGATAAAAGGTTAGGTAAATGTTTCATGATAATAGGTTAGGTAAATGTTCCATGATAATGGGTTAGGTAAATGTTTCATGATAAGAATTTCATGTCTTTTGTATTAAAGAATTAAATGGATGAAATATGAAGTTTTATTAAAAGAAAAAGGGGTGAAAAGAACAAAGTTTTGTCCATCTTTGTTCATCATAGCTGAAAGTTAGAGAAGAGAAAGGAGAGGAGAAAGCTCTTGAGTATTCGGTCATTAGGAGGAGGAAAATTGAAGGTAAGTTCTTGGTACCTTGCTTCTATTTTGAGGTTCATGAGTTCTTCTTGATTCTACCTTAACTCTTGAAGCATATTTTGGTTTTTAGTTGTGTTGTGAACATTTAGTCATGAATTAAAATGAAGGAAATGGTTGTTGTTTCATGTTCTTTTGATGAAAAATGGAAGATAGGTGAAGTTGAGCCAAACAAATGAGCATGCATGTGCCTTAGATGTTAAAGGAAAAATCAGCTAACATGTTGTGCTTTAAAATGATGAAATGGAGATTATACTTAAGTAAAATCATAGATATGTGATGATTGATTGGTGATATACATGTTTAAATAACATGCATGCAAGGTATGTGTGAAAGAGTGATTTGGTAATAAATCTGCTTGGGACAGCAGCAGTAACGTGACTTTGGAAAATCACCATAAATTGTGGGAGATGAATTAGAAGCTGAATAAATTATGTAATTAAAGCTTAATGAGTCTAGTTACAAATGAAATAAACTAGAACATATTTTGAATTCTGTACAATGAGAAATTTGATTTGTAATGAAGAGTGGTCAGATTAGTCAAACAGTGAAACATGGGAAACTTTAAGAAAAATCTGGTATTGATTGGCCATACAAAAAATTCTGAAAATTTTATGGATAGAAGATATATGAGTCTATTTTCAGGGAAAATTAACGGCACTTGATTTGGAGTTTCGTAGCTCCAGTTATAAATGATTTAGTGACTGTTGCTCAGGAAGACAGCTTGCAGTGAAATTATGATTATGTGGTAAACATTGACAAAAATTTGTTAATGAGTTGCTTATTGATTTCTTATAAGATTACTATGATCTGTAGGTGTGGTTGGCCGAATATCGTAAGGGGTTAATACGTAGTTTGTATTTTAATAGTTAGATTAACGTGTTAGTAATCCAATTGAAGGCAGTTCGTGTGTGGATCTCATAGCATATCGTCGCAAACAGGTGTGTAACTAACACCCTCTTTCTTAGTCTAGATCGGCAAAAGCCGAAAAGCGAAATGCCGAAAATCGGTATTTTATAGATTTATGAAAAGCGAATGCTCGTGAGGTAAATCGATTAATGTTTTTGGTAAGCTGCAATGTTTGGACCGCAAAGTGCATGATTTACGTGCCTCGATATTTTTGGGCTTAATGGGCCAAAATTGGAATGATGGGCCAATCAGCCCAATTCGTAAGAACCCTCAGTAGTGATTCATTAGTATGTGAAAGGTAGGAATATGCATGAAAAACCCTAAAATAGACAAATTACTGAAATACCTTTAAAAGTGGAAAATTTACGCTTTTACCCTAGGAGATAAATTACCGAAATACCCCTAGGGTTAAATTGACCTAAATGCATGTTTGACTGTTGTTATTTACTGCATGCCATGTTGTTATTATCTGATGCATGGGACCGGGATATTGACGGAGGAAGTATTGAAAGTGGCTTGTCCACGTATTGGAGGCTTTGCCTCAATTCTTCGATAATCGAAAGCAACAAGGCTACAAGCTGTGGAGTGTTAATTTGGGTGGGTTGAGCTATCCCCACATGGAGTGTATGGCTGGTACGGGTGGAGTGTAGTGGTTGGTGGGTTGAGTAGTCTCCCCAAATGGGCTTGCATATGTTATTGATGTTGCATGTATTTTGAAATGGGCCTATGGGCCATACTGTTATCTGAATAAGGGGCTAAGGCCCAGTTTATTGTAATCTGAAAAGGGCTCTGGCCCAATACCACTGTTACCTGAATGGGCTTAGGCCCAATGGGCTTGAGCTGACTTGGGCTTTGAATAGGTTTTCCTTACACACTGAGTTTCCCTAAACTCACCCTTTTATTTTCATCCACGCAGAAATCCCCAACCATAGTGGGCTTGGGTCGTGAGGGAATTCGAGTGGCCACCGCTTCGAAAGTTTGATTTTCTTCTGGTGAACTGGACATCCTTTTATTTACGTTTGAAGTTTTGGGTTTTTAAATGTAATAAGGCCGCTTAATTATTTTTGATGGTTTTAATATGTATTACTAAGATAGGTATTACTTATTTTAACTGTTGAAATTGGATAGCTTTAGGGCGCGTTTTCAAAAACAACAATTGATTTCAAAATAACACGACAACAAGCAAAGCTTCCGCAATGAAAGTATTTTCCAAAATTAATCACTTTTCCTAAAAATGACTTAATCAAATCGGTTTCCTAGAAATATCCATGACGTTAAGGTGTGGAAATGGCGGTATGCATGTCTAGGATTGGATCCGAAGGGAGCTTGGTACTTAAGCAGTCCGATGGACTCACCACCTCTTTTCCGGTTTCCTACCTGGTGCACAGCTTCCATTCACTTTAATCCTTAATGAATTAATCTTTTGAACATTAAGTACGATTTTCTGGACTTAGAATGGAAATTTTTTTTTTAACGTTTTTGATGTGGCATGCCGAATCCGGCCATAACTTCTGGGCCGGGTTTAGGGTGCTACAGACATGGTATTGAATGTTTTAAATGATCATTTAATGAAATGGTGCATAGATTGGAATTTGTTGAATGGGTATAATGAGATTTAGCATTCAATTGAATGAATAACTATGTATATGTATCTACATAAAGATAATGCTATGAATTGAATAAGTAGGATATGAAATGAATGGAAAATGGTATGGTAAGTATTAAAAAGTATGGTATGACAGAATCACATGAATTTGTCAATGAGAATATGTTTTAATTTGGTAAGCTACAAATGAAAGAATTGGTATCCAATTGTTGAATGCTATTGTAAACATGTTAATTTGCATGACATTTTGTATTTAATTTAGTTTATTTCTGAATTGATCCCTGCTAAATTAGTACTTTTATGTTTTAATCTTGTTAGGGATTCAATTGGGACACTAAGAGACAAAAACGAGTACAAAAGGATCAAATTGAAACACAATCAATGAAACGAGGCCGAATAAAAAATGTGGAGAAAGCCAAGGACTCATCATATTTTTATTTAATTTCCAATTTATTTAATCAATTATTTATGATTTTTCAATTATTTAATTTCTAAACATTTCAAAACTCCCTTGATTTATTTGTTTGTTTTCTTTATAGGTCTGTTTGGAGTCGTGGGCATGACTTTTGCCACGACTTTCGACACGACAAAAATTGTAACTGTCCGTTTTAGTGAAATCAGAACAGTAGTTTCGAGACTACAAATCTGAGGTCGTAAAAATTTATTTTTATATATTTTAATATCAATAGCATGTTAGAATTATAGTATAAAAATTTTGTTAGGAAATTTTATTATAAAAATTTTGTTAGGAAATTTTACCATTTGTATGCTCAATTTGTGAAATAAGACTATATAGCATAAAGTGAAAAAGTTGTGTTCTACTAGCTAAATGTGTTAAATAGCAATAGAATTTAAAGTAGAGGTCCTTATTGAGCAATTAGACCACTAATTGAGTTTGTGATGTACATGGAGTGTAATCATGAAATTTGTAATGTTAGGTTTGTATTAGGTAATTAAAAGATAAAATAATAATAAAAAAATTTACCAACCCATTTGCTTCATCTTCTCCACCAAAAATTTCGGCAAAGTAGCGATTTTTTTTTAAGCTTAAAATTTCAGCCACTTAGTTCCCTTGCATGTAAGTGATTCTTTGACCCGTTTCTTTTTTTTTTTTTATGTTTTCGGAGCCATTGTAGCTTAATCTAGCTAAATGGAGGATTAATTTGCAATGTGGTTGAAATTTTAGGGTTTTTTGCATGAGAGATTTTTAATTATTCTTGAAGTTTAATGGAAGAAAATGAATCTTGGTTGTTAAATAAACAACTTTTGTTAAGTAAGTTTTGTTGAAGTTGTCAATTAGGGGCTAAATTGAGAAAAGTAAAAATTTTGTGTTAAATATGTGAAATTGGGAATTATGTGGGCTGCTATGAGCACCTATTAAATTTGGCTAGGCTTGAGTGTAGAGAAATTTTCATGAATTTCATTTTTACGAGCCTAGGGACTAATTTGTAAAGAAGTCAAATATTTAGGGGCAAAATGGTAATTTTGCCATAATATGAAATTGGATTGAATTGATTAGAATAAGTATTAAATTAGTTAAATTTGATTATATATAGATCAAGAAAAGCCACGTTCGGATTTAGATTGGGGGAAGACAAAGTAGGGGATTAAGCGGTCGATTGTCTCCGTACTAATTCGAGGTGAGCTCGTATGTTTAATAAGCATTAAATTATATGTGTTTTAAGTGCTTAATTAGTATAATGATGATGATACAACACCACGAATGTTTTTGACGAGGTATCAAAAATGTATGAATCCCGGTTGAACCTTAGGAATAGATAGGATACAAATAACATGTCATTAGGGGTTACCGTGTTTTTGGGTGTTGGTCTTGTATGTCCTATTAGTGGCTAAGTTTTCCAGCATGTGTTGTGGATACTTTACAGCTTGTGTGAGCAGTACCATGTAGCTATGTCTTGACTTACAGCTTGTGTGAGCAAACCTATTGATGGCTCGAGAGTGAGCATCTCTATATGAGATATGAGATAGAGGTGATTTTGACCACGTATTGGCACTTAGTGTGCCAGATACTCGAGTATCCGATAGTATTTCAATTGGTTCAATGAATATAGTGATAATACGGGGTTATACGAGTTCAATACGAACTAGTACAAGTATTCATGTGTAATACAGAAAGTAATTTAAATTGTTAAATCCATATATGGCTAACATGATTGTGGTTATGTGTTTTGCTTAGGGCCAATTGGAAATTACCTATGTTTTAATTATGCTTATCTAAATTGTGGATGAATGGTAAGTTATATTTTAGTTAAACGAACTTACTAAGCTTAATTGCTTACTCTGTTTATTTTCTGTGATTTATAGTATTTCGAAAGCTCACTCGGTTCGGAAGTTGTCGGAGATTGCGTCACACTATCAAACAATTACTTTGGTACTTTAGACTTTATATTTTGGGTTAAAGTGTATGTATAGGTATTTTTGGCTAATATGGCTTATATGTCTTGTTGAGTTTTAACCATTTGATTTGGCTTGTAAATTGGTCATATATTTTGGTATGTATATATGTATAAATGGCATTATGATATGTGGTGTCTAATTGCTATAAGAATGTCTTGCTTGTGCAAATGTGTTTTGGTACTAAATGGTTGGAATTGAGATGATTATGCATGCTAGGCTTTAGGCACAATATCTCATATATGTATTTGACCATCTAGGTAGACTTTGGAAGTATGTTTGATATGTGTTAAAGTGGTCAAGTGAATGTGCTTATGGATATCATATTGTATGTGTGGATATTACATGTTATAAACTTGATATTGGTTGGTTTTGAATGTCTATTTATGCCTTGGTTATGTTAAAATTGATGTGTATATGTTGATACCAATGTGGGTGAGGAATATGGCCTGGAAAATGACCTATTTTTGTCCACACGGGCAAAGACATGGGCGTGTGTCTCAGCCTTGTGTGACACACGACTAGGTGACATGGCCGTGTGTTCCTTAGTACTTCTATAAAAACCAAGTAGCTTCACACGGCTTAGCACATGGGCATGTGGCTTGGCCGTGTGGCACAAATCAGTATAACCTTCAGTTTTCGCACGACCTAGCACATGGCCTAGCACACAGGCATGTGAGGCCATTTAAAAGGGTATACGGCCTGGCAAACGGGCATGTGGTTGGTCGTGTGACCCAAGTCAGTGAGTTGCACGGAGTTGGACACATGTTGGGACACTGTTGTGTGGCCCCATTTCGAATGCCCACACGGCCTAAGACACGAGCGTGTGCCCCCTGCACTTTGAAAAATTTCAATGTTTTTTTAAAAATTCCTTGAGTACTTGGTTTAGTCCCAAACCACTTTTAATGTCTATTTGAGGCCTCAAGGGCTCGTATTAGGGACTTTATGAATGTTTTTGAATGATTTTTGATTTGAATGGTATTTGATTATGAAATGTTTGATTGTATAAGTTATAAGTCCAATAATTCTTCGTAACTCTATTCCAGCATTAGATACGGGTTAGGGGTGTTACATTTATTGATATCAGAGCTATATTTTAGTTGATTCTAGTATTAACATAGAGTGTGTGAGTCTAGCTATACATGTCATTTTATAACTTGTGATAGTGTGACGTCTCCTGATAGTTTAAAATTATGTTTTTCATATAGCAATGGATTCCAATCGAGCAGAATCTGATGATGTTGATAGTAATGTGTCGGCCTTCATTCGAGGGGCAGCATCGTCTAGGTCTAAACTCGTGTCTGAGGGTTGTGGAGGAGAGGCTAAAGAAGCCTTCTTCCAGATAATGAATGAGTGGTTCACTGAGTTTTTCCAAACGAATTCGGCTGCTTAGTAACCTCCACCCCCACCTTTTCCTCAACCAGTCCCCGTAGCTCCTCAAGTTCTAGAACCGGTACGTATGAACAAACCATCAGTTGATAAAATTCAAAAATATAGGGCTGGAAAGTTTAAGGCTACAATTAAGGATGACCTTGAGAGATCTAAGTTTTGGCTAGAAAATATGATCCGAGTATTTGATGATTTGTCATGTACACCATCAGAATGCGTTAAATGTGTTGTGTTTCTTCTGAAAGATGTCGTATATCAGTGGTGGAACACGTTAATATCTGTGGTACTGAGAGAACGGGTCACGTGGGAATTCTTTCAGATCGAGTTCTGAAAGAAGTATATAAGTCAGTGGTTTCTTGATCAGAAACACAAAGAATTTCTAGAGTTGAAACAGGGTCGTATTGTAACATCCCTTAATCTCAAACCGTCACTGGAATAGGGTTACGAGGCATTACTAGACTTATACACTAACATTTATACAAAACCGAGTCATAAATTTGCATTCCAATTTAAAACCTTTCAAATTTTACCATAAAGTCCCTAATATGAGCCTACGGGGCCCAATACATGCTTTAGAAGTGATTCGGGACTAAACTGGCAACTTTAGAAATTTTTCCTTGAAGATAGGGGCACACACCCGTGTGGCTTAGGACATGGCTGTGTGGCCAGCCCGTGGGGTTCCCATGGCCGTGGGGCCAGGCCGTGGGCAGATCTGACTTGCACACACGGTCGTGGGAACAGGCCGTGTGACATAAACAGAGAGCCACACGGCCTGAGCACACGCCCATGTGACTTGGCCGTGTGAAAACATGATTTTTGACCATTTTTAAGCTATTCTCACATGCTAAACACACCTAATTCATGACCAAACATTTACTAATAGTTCTTAAATCAAATATCATTCATCATGCCATTCAAACTTAGCAAATATTCATTCATTCACTTTAATACCTCTTAAGAATTATGTACCACAATTCATTTCAAAATTATACAACATTATCATACTAGTCAAACTCATGTAAGTTTAACTTCCAAAATATGTATATTTCATATCATGTTTCAATATCTTTCACGCTCACTCTTATCATTTATAAAAAAAAATCTTATCAGCCTAGGTACATGCCATTTTGCCAAAAGAAGGGTACTTCACCACTTTGAGTTCGGGATTGGCTTGGATGCTGAGTCCTTAACTTTCTTCCATACCTAATCCTACACACGGAAACAAACCGTACGCTGAGTATGGACTTAGTGGTATTTCTATATACTAATGCTTAAAACAATAATAAGCTATGTATATACATTGTAACTTAAACTTTTTACTTTTATAATCTTAATAGCATCACCCCTTACATTCATTTTACATCTCTTCTTTGTAGTTAAGCAATTCATATATATTTATATTTCATGTCTTTTGATAACGTAAACATTTGTAAATCAATCACAGTCACTTAATCAATATCAAATAGTCTTCAGTACTTCCATTTACCCCTATTAACATAACTCGGACCTAAACGGACAAGCGGATCCAACCTACACACCAGGGATAGTATTCAGTGTTTCATTGGCCAAAACTAGAATACACCGTAAGGTAACAGTAATAGTCATAGTCAGGTATAGAGTACCTCTTCGGAACGAATCCAGAATAGTCACAGTAGTCGACACATATAGTGTCTCATCGACACACAGTCAGAATATCCCTAAACACTTCCAATCCTATAGCATGCCAATTGTTTCCAACTAGCCCGACACTGTTAATAGGGTATTCAAATCGTTTAATTTCAATACAGAAGCAGTAACAATTTTCATCATATCATTCATTATACATTCTAACTATTAAAAATAACAATTACATTGTATTAAATCATTAAGCATAGTTTATAGAAATACAAACCGAAATTCTCGGGTTTACTCGATATCCTCGTTCACTTTCTCTTTTCCCTTTTTCGATGACGTTTTTGGTGCTACGTTGGCTACATAAAATTTAACATTTAAAACTATCAATGCATATTATTTAGTAACACACTCTTTTATTTCCATGTAACTTTTACTATAATTCCAATTAGATCCTTCCACCATAACCATTCTTTTTCTTCAAATAAACCTTATAATTTTCATTTAACACCTACTTTAAACATCAATTCTACAATTTAAACAACTTAGTCCCTACTATAATAAAACTTTTATCTCTCTTTACAATTTAATCCATCTCCCACTTCTAACTTGAATTTCTATCAATTAAACCAATAATTCTTCCATTCATTCAACTTAATCAACATCTAAAAAGTCAATAACTTTCTAAATTTCTACATAATTCAAATATTATTTCTTCTTAGGATTCCATAGACATCAAAATTACAAGAAAATGGATTAAATTGACTTACCACTTAAAGCTTGAACCTTAAAACCCTATTTTTCCTTTCTTTTTCTTTCCCTTTTTCTTTCTTTCTTTCCTTGTTCTGTTTCATCCTTCTTTCTTTCCTTGTTCTTTATTGTTTTATTATTTCTTTTATTATTATAACATATATATTATTATATTATTAAATTATTATTATTATTTACTTATAATATAAGTAAACATATACTTATACTACACATGTATGTATTATACTTTATACACATGTAATTAATTTTACCACACATTTGTCACTTTAAGGCTTATTTCCTAATTTAGTCCCTTTACTTTTCTATAGTTTATAATTAAACTTTCACACTTTATTCAATTAAATCCTTATACTTAATTAACCTTAATTAAACTAAATTTACTCAATTAAAATCTAATTAACCTCTCACTTAACTTCATAAATATGTCTAATAAATATTTACTAATCTAATTTTTTAGAATTGAGGACCTAAAAATTCACTTTTTCGATGACCTAAAGTTTGGGTCATTACATGTATGACCATATCTGAATATGAAAGAGAATTTGTGAGACTGAGTAAGTATGCCCATGAGTGCATTCCAACCAAAGTGGTTATATGTAAAAGGTTTGAAGACAGCTTGAATGAAGATATCAAACTCTTAGTTGGGATACTTGAACTAAAAGAATTTATGGTTTTAGTTGATAGAGCCCATAAAGCTGAAGAGCTTACTAAAGAAAAGAGAATAGTCGATCCTGAGGCTAGAGATTCGAGAAAAAGTTCAACGGAAAAATCTTATCATTCTTTGTCAAAGAAACTGAAGGATTTTCATAATCGTTCAACCACTTCAGTGGGGTATTCTAACCAAGATCGTGGTAAACAACATGTAAGTTTAAAAACTCAATCCACTTTAGTAGCGAGTGTTGGCAGTGTCAAGGCAAATAGATCGAAATTTCAACGATGTGGAAGACGACATTTTGGAGAATGTTGAATGAATGACAAAGCCTATTTTAGATGTGGCTCGCAAGAACATTTCATTCGTGACTGCCCTGAGTTACTTAAGAAAGATAAAGTTCCTACTGTTCGACCAAGCAATACATTTGCTAGAGGGAGACCACCCAGAAATATCGAAAATATGAGTGGCGGCTGTGGTGCAATGAGAGATTCTATTGTGAGATCCAAGGTACGGGTGCCAGCTAGAGCTTATGCTATTCACGCTTGCGAAGAAACGTCGGCACCAAACATTATCACCGGTACTTTTTCTCTTTATAACACTGATGTAACTCTTTTGATTGATTCGGGGTCAACCTATTCTTATGTATGTACAAAATTAGTGTCTAGTAAGAGTTTACCTGTCGAGTCCACTGAATTTGTGGTTAAGGTATCAAACCCCTTAGGTCAGTATGTCCTAATTGATAAAGTCTGCAAGAATTGTTCTTTGATGACTCATGGTTACTGTTTTACAGTCGATTTAATGCTTTTACCATTTGATGAGTTTGATGTAATTTTGGGTATGGATTGGTTGACTTTGCATGATGCAGTTGTGAATTGTAGACGAAAGTTTATTGTATTGAAATGTTAGAATGGTGAGACTCTTCGTATTGAATTCGATGATTTGAGTGGGTTGCCTATTATGATATCGGCTATGTTAGTACAAAAATATGTGAAAAATGGGTTGCAAGGCTCATCTTGCATATGTACTGGATACTAAAGTGTTTGAATCGAATATTGAATCAATAGCAGTGGTTTGTGAATTTTTAGATGTTTTCCCAGAAGAATTACCCAGGTTACCACCGATCAGAGAGGTCGAGTTTGCTATTGAGTTAGTACTGAGAACATCATTGATATCGATAGCTCTTACAGAATGGCTCTGAAAAAGTCAAAAGAATTGAACTCAGTTGCAAGAGTTAACGGATAGAGGTTTTGCACGACCAAGCTTCTTTCCTTAGGGTGCACCGATTTTATTTATAAAGAAGAAAGATGGACCAATGAGGCTGTGGATTGATTATCGACAACTTAACAAGGTTACGATTAAGAATAAGTATCCTTTGCCGAGAATTGATGATTTGTTCGATCAGTTGAAAGGAACAATAGTATTTTTAAAGATTGATTTACGATTCGATTATTATTAGTTACTGGTTAAAGATTTGGATGTACCAAAAACTACATTCAGGACTAGGTATGTGCATTATGAATTTCTTGTTATACCATTTGGGTTAGCTAACACTCCATCAGTATTCACGGATTTGATGAATCGAATCTATAGACCGTATTTGGACAAATATGTTGTTGTGTTCATTGATGATATATTAATATATTCTCGAGACGAATCTTAGTATGTCGAGCATTTGAGAATTGTGTTACAGACTCTGCGTGATAAACAACTATTTTCTAAATTTAGCAAGTGTGAGTTTTGGCTCCGAGAAGTTGGATTTTTGGGACACATTGTATCGATGAAAGGCATTAGAGTTTATCCGAACAAGATTTCAGCGGTTGTTGACTGGAAACCACTAAGAAATATTTCTGAGGTTAGAACTTTCTTGGGATTAGCGAGCTATTATCAAAGATTCAATTATTGTAGAAAGATGTAAAGTTTGAGTGGTTTGAGAAATGTCAATATAGTTTTAATAAGTTGAAAGCACAGTTAACCGAAGCACCAGTTTTAGTTCAGCCCGAGTCGAGTAAAAAGTTTGCAATTTTCAGTGATGCATCATTGAACGGTTTGGGATGTGTTCTAATGCAAGAAGGGAAAATGATAGTGTATGCTTCCATACAATTAAAGACGCACGAGAAGAATTACTCGACATAGGATTTGGTATTGGCTGCAATTTTGTTTGCTTTGAAAATTTGGCGACATCACTTGTTCGGTGAGAAATGCCACATATTTACCGAACATCAGAGCTTGAAGTATTTGGTGTTACAGAAGGATTTGAATTTGAGGCGATGAAGATGGCTCAAATTGTTGAAAGATTATGAGTTATTGATTGATTATCACCCGGAGAAAGCAAATGTAGTCGCGGACGCTCTGAGTAGAAAATCTTTGTTTGCTCTGAGAGCAATGAATATGCGATTGAATTTGTTTGATGATGGTTCAATTTTAACTGGGTTGAAAGCTAAATTGATGTTTTTAAAACAAATTTGCGAAGTTCAGAAGTGTGATAATGAATTGTAAGCTAAAAGAGTACAGTGCGAGTTGACTACTGATTCAGAGTTTCAGATCGAATTTGATAATTGTTTGTTATTCCGATGTAGAATTTGTGTACCAAAAAATACAGAGCTTATATAGAAAATTTTACGCGAAGCTCATAGTGGTATCTTGTCTATTCATCCGGAGAGTAACAAAATGTATAGTGATTTGAAACAGATGTACTGGTGGTCGGTTATGAAACGTGAAATTTTTGATTTTGTGTTGAGATGCTTGATTTGTCAATAGGTTAAAGCCCAAAATAAAGTGCCTTTAGGACTGTTAAGCTAGTGATGATACCGGAGTGGAAATAGGATAGAGTTATGATAGATTTCGTATCGGGATTACCTCTGTCCTCGAAAAAGAAAGATGTTATCTGGGTTGTTGTTGATCGTTTGATAAAGTCTACACATATTATTCCAATGCGTACAGATTTCTCTCTTGATAGACTAGCTGAGTTGTATATTTCTGAAATCGTCAGATTGCACGGAGTTCTAGTCTCTATTATTTCAGATAGGGATCCGCGATTTACATCACAGTTTTGGAAGAAATTACAAGAGGCTTTGGGTACGTGGTTGCATTTTAGCACTACATTTCATCCCCAAACCGATGGTCAGTCTGAGTGAGTGATTCAAATTCTTAAGGATATGCTTCGTTGTTGTGTTTTAGAGTTTGAAGGTAATTGGAAAAAATATTTACCATTGGTAGGATTCGCGTATAATAATAGTTTTCAATCGAGTATTAAGATAGCATTTATGAAGCTTTGTATGGTCGTAAATGCCGAACTCTATTGTACTAAGCTGAGGTTAGTGAGTGATGTGCATGATAAGTTTTATATTTATGATTGATCGTACTTGAAAACTAACTATTATCACGATTAAGGCAAGCGCACCTATCAAACAGTAGTATAGCTTATAGCAAGACCGAAATGTCGAACCCATAGGAACTAAAAGTACTAGTATTAACCTTCTTTTTATTATCTAGCCTAAAAATAAGGGGATTTGCTTTCAATAAACTAATTAACTAAACTAAGAATGCACAGGAAGTAAATTGGGGAAATACTTTTGGGAAAACTGATGGATTTAGACAATACCCAAGGAAGAATCCACCTAGATTTCACTTGTTATTTGACTTTGAATTAGACGATTTAGTCACTTGACTCGATCCGTATATATCCCTAATTTATATTATTATCTCTCTCGAGACTAACAACGTCTAACCCTTGGTTGATTAATTGAAATCTCTTTCTAATTAAAACCCCTAGTGTTGCATTAACTCGATCTATGGATTCCCTTATTAGGTTTGACCCTAATCCGACAGATTTATGTCGCCCTATGTCTAGGGGTGCAATCAACTCTGCTTAATTATGCTAGATCTACTCTTAGACAGGGACTTTTTCTCCTCTGAATAAACACATCAATACTTGAATCAATATCCTGGAATATTAAAGCAAGAATTAAGAACACATAATTAAGAACAAATCAAGTATTTATCATATAATTCAGAATATAGTAACAAGATCCGTCTTAGGTTTCATCCACCTTAGGTATTTAGGGGATTTAGTTCATATGTGTAAAAGACAACATCTCAGAAGAATAATAATAACAAAACATAAAGAAACCCAAAAACCCTTGAAGGAAATTCAAGGGAGATCTTCAGTCTTGAAGGAGAATCCGGCTTCTGAGATGGATCAATCAGCTTTCTTCGAGTAATTCCTTGCCTCTCACTCCGTGTGTCCCCTTTAATCCTTCTCTAGGGAGTTTATATAGGCTTTAGAATGCCTCAGAACCCTCGAAAGTGCCCTTTTTCGAGTAGAATTAGACTTGGGCTCGACAGGGACACGACTGTGTGCCACGCCCGTGTGCAAGTGCTTCAAACCGTGTGCAAGTATATTAAATAGGCACGGGACTGTGGTATACCCGTGTGAGAAAATCCAGGCCGTATTGATTTCCTACGTTGACCCATTTTCTCCTTTTTGGCCCATTTCTCGCTCGTTTTACTCTCTTATGCTCACCTAAGTATGAAACATGAAATTAAAGGATTAGGAGCATCAAATTCCATAAATCTAATGATAATTCATCCAAAAATGTGCTAAGCATGGGATAAAAATATGTATAAATTACGACTTATCAAATACACCCACACTTAAGTGTTTGCTTGTCCTCAAGCAAAATCCTCAACTCACAATCAAAATAAATTCTTCTCAACTTATAATTCTCATTAATAATATTTCAAAATAATCCACAAGTAGTCATGCATTGAAAATTTAACTAAAAGAACATTAAAGTTTCAAATAGTCAAAGTCGAGCATTTTAATCATAAAATTATAGGCATCCCCCTTTATCTAAGTAATTATCTTTGATTCCAAATTGACAATGGTTGACATCTTCACTAAAGGTTCACTCAAATCACTTAATGTGTTTAAGGTTCAAATTAAACACTCATTAGTCAAACATGAAGAGTTATTACCATAGGCTTACTTGAAAATCAAATCTCCACCACTGTAAATGAGATGATACACAAATCAAAAGGTCTTTGAAGGGTTGTAACAGAGCTTTGGGTTAAAGGTGTGGATAAAGGTTGAAAAAGAAACGGTTAAAATCGAGATTAACTTGATAAATTACCAAACTAGAAAACAACTAACATCAATTGAAAAAAACATGAGCTTCATCTCAGAATATGAAATTAAATATTTAAGCTCAACAACAAAGAATTACTACTAATGTGTATGTATGTTTTTTTTTTATGAACAAATAAAGTATGTGGAAAGCACACAGTAAGAAATAATTCAGGGAATAAAAAAAACGAACCTAGCTAGGTAATAAATCAAATGAAATCTCGATAAAAAGGAAGTTAAGAAACTTGGGAAAAATACTTAATGAATTAAAAAAGGGTTAAGTTATGGGTTAAAATTTAGGGTAAATTAAAAAAAATTAGTTTGTTAAGCTCAAAGGGGTTCACTAATGGTCAATTATGTAGGTAGGCTTTCTATGAGGGAAAAAATGGTTAAAACCTAAGTGCCTTTATCATTTAAGTATATCAAATCAATGGTATGGTCTCGACATGTATAATCGATGCAAGTTCTAGAATAACAAATCAACACTAATAATCAATAAAATCAGTGAGCAAGAAGGATATATGCTCTAAAAGGCTCAAAATCTCACATAAATTATGGGTATTTGATGTTAATCCTGTAAATTCAGAACTTCAAGATAATATCTCAATTCAGGGAAACAACCTAGTAATTTTAATTCTCAAAGGTTTCAACTTATCATACTCTATTCTCTAATGTCTTAAAGTTTAAACAAACAATGCACAGTTACTTATGATTTAATTTAGAACATATCAATAAGAATCATAAATCTATCAAAATTTACTCCAATAATGATATGAGAAAATTATTTGAGAACAAGATAAAAATTTAGGAATTTTCTGATAATCACATAAATAACCTCCCTACACTTAAGATGTACATTGTCCTCAATGTACAAAAATATATAATAGCAATATAAAGATAATATCAAAAGAGAGGGAGATAACCGAAACTACCCTGAAATTGTGGATGAAATCTTTGGATTAGCGAGAGTGAGAATTGTAGGTAAAGCTTATGAAAGGCATAATTCTGAGAAAGTAAACACCACTTTGAAACAGAATTAAGGGATAATTCGATAATAACCATAAGGATAAGCAGAGTTTGAAATAAAACACAGAAGTCTTCGAAAATAAATAAGAGACAATGGAATTTTAAATAAAATAGAAATAAAAATAAAAATAAAAATAAAAATAAAAATAAAAATAATAGTAAAATAAGCAAGCCCGTGTGCATTATTTTAGCCCATGTTTTTCGTGGTTTTCAAATTTGGGTGCGTCTGAAATTCGGCCCACGCCTGTGTTCTTTGGGCGTGTTGGTGCACACGATCGTGTCGCACGACCGTGTCTTGCTTCGTTCGCTTCTCCCATGCCTGTGTATATTTGCGCAAGCTAATAAACCGTAATTTATACACATTTTTATCCTATGCTTAGCACATTTATGGATGATTTCTCCTTAGATTTGGTGAATTCGATGCTCCTAATCCTTTAATTTCATGTTTTATACTTAGGTGAGCATAGGAGAGTAAAAAGAGCGAGAAATGGGCCGAAAACAGAGAAAATTGACCAACATGTGAAATCAACACGGCCTGGACTTTCGTACACGGGCAAACCACACGCCCGTGTAGTTCTAGCAGGCTCTAACATGGCTTGGACTTCCTTACATGGGTAGACCACATGCCCGTGTCCTTTTAGCAGAATCGAGCACGACTTACACGGGTAGACCACACATCCGTGCCTATTTAATAACCTTGAACACGGTTTGAAGAAATCGAACACGGGCGTGTCCTTGTTGAGCCCAAGTTTAGTCCTATTCGAAAAAGGCCACTCTTGAGGGCTTCTAGGCATTCTAAAGCCTATTTAAACACACTAGAGGAGGATTAGAGGGGACACACATGGTAGGAGACAAGAAATTACTCGAAAAAAGCTGATTGATCCAGCTCAGAAGTCGGATTCATCTTCAAGACTGAAGATCTCCCTTCAATTTCCTTCAGGAGTTTTGGGTTTTCTTTATGTTTTGTTATCTTTATTATTTTGAGATGTTTCCTTTCATAAATTTAAACTAAATCCCCTCAATACCTAAGGGGAATGAAACCTAAGACGGATCTTGTTATTATATTCTGAATTGTATGATAAATATTTGACTTGTTCTTAATTATGTGTTCTTAATTCTTACTTTAATATTCCAGGATATTGATTCAAGTATTGATGTGCTTATTCAGAGGAGCAAAAGTTCCTGTCTAAGAGTAGATCTAGCATAATTGAGCAAAGTTGATTGCACGCCTAGACATATGGTGACAAGATTTTGCCGGATTAGGGTGAAACTTAATAAGCGAATCCATAGATCGAGTTAATGTAACACTAGGGAGTTAATTAGAAAGAGATTTCAATTACTCAACCTAGGGTTAGACATTGTTAGTCTCGAGAGAGATAATAATATAAATTAGGGATTTCTACGGATCAAGTCAAATGAATAAATCGTCTGACTCAGAGTCAAATAACAAGTGAAGTCTAGGTGGATTTTTCCTTAAGTATTGTCCAAAATCATTCAATTTTCCCAAAAGTTATTTCCCTAATTCACTTTCTGTGCATTCTTAGTTTAGTAATTAGTTTAGATAAAACAAATCCCTTTATTTTTAGGCTAGATAATAAAAAGAAAGTTAATACTAGTACTTTTAGTTTCTTTGGGTTCGACATTCTGGTCTTTCCATAAGCTATACTACTGTTCGATAGGTGCGCTTGCCTTTATCGTGATAATAGTTAGTTTTCAAGAACGGTCATTCATAAATTATAAAACTTATCACAATTTACATCACATCAAGTTTTTGGTTGCTGGGGAACTAAGATATTAGGAACACTCGATTTTTATTGCTTTAGCCATTTTAATTTTATTGCAATTTAAATTTTTATTTTCTTTTCTAATTTTTTGTTTATTCGCTTCTGGCAGGTTTTTATAGTGTATGACTAGAAGAAACCCGTTGGGACCATTACTTTTTGATAGTGAGATAGATCACACAGCTCACAGAAATTGAAGAGAAATAAGGCGAATCCTAAGATACACAGATGAAGAGGAAGAGGAAGAGGAAGACATTCACACCACAACCGAGGAGATGATTGAAAATCAGGAAAATCCGCTACCTCCTTCGATTGTTGCTGATCTAGTAAATCAGAATCCTGCTCTACGCACTATGTGTGATTATGCTAAACCTAATTTAATAGGAACTGAGTCAAGTATAGTTAGACCTGTTATTGCTGCAAATAATTTTGAACTGAAACCTAACACAATTCAAATGATATAACAGTTTGTTCAGTTTGATGGTTTGCAGGATGAGGATCCAAACTATCACTTGGCGAATTTTCTAGTGTTTTGCGGCACTTTTAAAATCAATGGCATTTCTGGTGATGCCATTCACCTTCGGTTGTTTCACTTTTCATTGAGGAACAAAGCTAAACAGTGATTGAACTCGTTACCACGAGGGTCGATCACTTCTTGGGAACAAATGACCAAAAGTTTTTACTTAAATATTTTTCGTCGGCTAAAATAGCTAAGTTGAGGAATGACATCTCTTCTTTTGTGCAGATGGATCTAGAAACACTCTATGATGCATGGGAGAGATACAAGGATCTTTTAAGAAGGTGCCGTCACCATGGGTTACCACTTTGGCTACTGGTTCAGACGTTTTACAACAGTGTGAACCCCTCAACGAGGTAACTCATCGATGCAGCCGCCGGTGGAACTTTGAATAACAAAACACCTGAAGTAGCTTACGAATTTATTGAGGAGGTGTCACTAAATAACTATCAGTGGCAAGTTGTGAGGATAAAGCAGACGAAAGCAGCCGGTGTTTTCAACCTTAATACGGTTACTATGCTATCTTACCAGGTAGAACTCTTAAATAAAAAGATTGATGGTTCGTGTGGTTCTACTCAGGTACATCCAGTGATGAGATGGAATTCAAATGGAGGAGGAGCATACACAGAATATCAACCCTTCAACCCTGGCATCAAGGAGGAACAAGTCCAATATATGGGTAACAATAACTCTAAACCTCAAAATAACCCATATAGTAATACTTATAATGTAAGATAGAGGAACCATCCCAATTTCTCGTGGGGCGGTTAAGGAAATCAAAGGCCATAACACCTTCCAGGTTCTTAATAACCACCTTACCGACAGGAAAAGAAGCCGAACCTTAAGGAGATGCTAACAAAGTTTATCTCGGTGTCAGAAACTAGCTTTTAGAATACCGAAACAGCACTTAAGAATCAACAAGCGTTGATCCAAGGGCTTGAAACTTAGATAGGCCAACTCGCCACATTGATTTCTGAACGACCACAAGGTAGCGTACCGAGTAACACTGAATCTAACCCAAGGGAACAGCTCAATGAAATTACCATTCAAGATGAGGAAGGGTTAGTCGAACCTGAACCGGAATCGAGGTAAGGAATTGTGGTAAGTAAAAGCAAATGTGAGGTTGATAAACCATAAATTATACATATTTTTACCCCATGTTTAATGCATTTTATGGATGATTTCTCATTAGAATTAGTGAATTCGATGCTCCTAATGCTTTAATTTCATATTTTATACTTAGGAGAGCATAGGAGAGCAAAAGGAACGAGAAACAGGCCAAAAACGGAGAAAATGGGCCAAAGTACGAAATCAACACAGCCTGGACCTCCTCACACGGGCAGACCACACAACCATGTCAATTTGGCAAGCTCGAACATGGCCTGAAGTAATCGAACACGGGCGTGTCACACAGGTGTGTCCCTGCCGAGCCCAAGTTAAGTCCAATTTGGAAAAGGCCACTTTGGTGGGTTTCTAGGCATTCCAAAGCCTATAAATACACACTAGAGGAGGAGGAAAAGGGAGACGGAGAAGAAGGGTAAGGAATTACCCTAAGAAAACCAATTGATCCATCTCAGAAGCCAGATTCATCATCAAGACTGAAGATCTCTCCTCAATTTCCCTTTAGGAGTTTTGGGTTTTCTTTATGTTTTGTATTCTTTATTCTTCTGAGATGTTTTCTTATTTAGTTATGAACTAAACCCCTAAATACCTAAGGGGAATGAAACCTAAGACGAATCTTGTTATTATTTTCTGAATCGTATGATAAATATTTAACTTGTTCTTAATTATGTGTTCTTAATTCTTTTTTTGATATCCTAGGATACTGATTCAAGACACGCTCTTATTCAGAGAAGGAATAGACCCTGTCTAAGAGTAATTTTTTCATAATTAAGCTGAGTTGATTGCGTACATAAAAATAGGGTGACAAAATTTTGCCGGATTAGGGTGAAACCTAATAGGGGGATCTATAGATCGAGTTAATGCAACCCTAGAGTGTTAGTTAGAGAAAAGTCTCAGTTATTCAATCTAGGGATTAGACGTTATTAGTCTTGAATAGGGATAATACCATAACTTAGGGATCTCTACCGAACAAGTTGAATGAATAAATCGTCCGGTTCGAAGCCAGAATAACAAGTAAAGTCTAGGTGGATTTTTCCTTAGGTATTGTCTCAAGTCAATCGATTTTCCTAAAAGAAATTGCCCAATTCTTTTGTCTGTACGTTCTTAGTTTAAATAATTAGTTAATTAAAACGAACCCCTTTTATTCTTAGGCTAGACAATAAAAAGATAGTTATTACTAGTACTTTTGGTTCCCTTGGGTACAATATCCCGGTCTTGCCGTTACTATACTATTGTTCGATAGGTGTGTTTGCCTTTTCATCGTGATAATAGTTAGTCTAGGTTTGATCTTCATTCTAAATATTTATTACTTGTTACGGATCACTGTGGTCAAGTTTTTGGTGTCGTTGCCGGGGAACTGAAATATTAGGAACACTAAATTTTTATTACTTTAGCCATTTATTTTTCTTGCAATTTTACTTTATTTTTTTATTTATTAATTTACTTTTTCTTTCTCTTAGCAGGTTTTTTTTATAGTTTATGACTAGAAGAAACTCGTCAGGACCATTACTTTTTGACGAAGAAATAGACTGCACAGTTCACAAAAATCAAAGAGAGATAAGGCGTAGCTTATGATACACGGAGAACGAGCAAGAAGACGAAACCCAACCCCTAACCGAAGAGATGGCTGAAAGCCAAGACAATCAGATGCCTCTTGCAATTGCAGCTAATCAAAATCCTGCTCTACGTACTATGTATGACTATGCTAAACCCTTTTTAATAGGAACTAAATCTAGTATAGTTAGACCTGCTATTGCTGCGAATAATTTCGAACTAAAACCTAACACTATTCAGATGATACAGCAGTTTGTTCAGTTTGATGGCTTGCAGGATGAAGATCCCAACATTCACTTAGCAAATTTCCTGGAATTTTGCGATACATTCAAAATCAATGGCATTTCTGATGATGCCATTCGTCTTTGGTTATTTCTCTTTTCATTGAGAAACAAAGCTAAACAGTGGTTGAACTCGTTACCATGAGGGTCTATCACTACTTGGGAACAAATGACCGAGAAATTTTTACTAAAATATTTTTCGCCAGCTAAAACGGCTAAATTGCGTAATGATATCTCTTCTTTTGTGCAGATGGATTTAGAAACACTTTACGATGCATGGGAGAGATACAAGGACTTACTGAGAAGGTACCCTCACCATGGTTACTGCTTTGGCTACAAGTTCAAACGTTATACAATGGTGTGAATCCCTCAACAAGACAAATGATTGACGCAACCGCTGACGGAACCATCAACAATAGAACACCAGAAGAAGCCTATGAATTTATAGAGGAGATGTCACTGAATAACTATCAGTGGCAAGTTATGAGGGCAAAGCCAACGAAAACAGCCGGCGTTTATAACATCGACTCAGTTACTATGTTGTCAAATCAGGTAGAACTTCTTAATAAAAAGATTGATAATTTTCTTGGTTCTACTCAGGTACATCTAGTAATGAGGTGTGACTCAAGCGGAGGGGGTGTGCATACAGAATACCAATCCTTCAATCCTACAACCGAAGAGGAACAAGTCAACTATATGGGTAACAATAACTTTAGATCTCAAAATAACCCATATAGTAATACTTATAATGTAGGTTGGAGGAACCACCCAAATTTCTCCTGGGGTGGTCAAGGGAATCAAAAGCCACAAATTCCTCAAGGTTTTCAACAGCCACCTTATCAATAAGAGAAGAAACCAAACCTTGAAGAGATGCTTTCTAAATTCATCTCGGTGTCATAAACCCATTTCCAAAATACTGAGACAGAACTTAAGAATAAACGAGCATCGATCCAAGGACTCGAAACTCAGATAGGCCAGCTGTCCAAATTAATCTCTGAACGACCACAAGGTAGCCTACCAAGTAATACTGAACCTAATCTGAGGGAACATCTCAATGCAATTAGCACTCAAAATAAGGAAGGATTCATTGCACCTGAGCCAGAATTACAACAAGACAACGCGATGAACAAAGGTTGAGAAGAGGTAAACAATGATGATCCCAAATAGGTACTTACGAATCATGAACCTCGCGTGCCATATCCTAAAGGGATGACGAATGATAGAACAGAAGAACAATTCGGTAAGTTTGTTAAACTCTTAAAGAAATTACACATTAACTTACCCTTTATTAAAGTTCTTTTGCAGATGCCCAACTCAACAAAATTTTTAAGGGAACTTTTGAGCAAAAAAAGGAAATTAGACGCTACATCGCATGTGGAGCTCAATGCCGTCTGCTCAGCTATTCTAAGGAATGAGCTACTTAACAAATTGAAAGATCTAGGGAGTTTTACAATTCCTTGCTTAATTGGTAGTTTATCTGTGAATAATGGTTTAGCTGATCTAGGGGCAAGTATAAATGTTATGCCATATAAGATGTTTAAAAGACTAGGTCTCGGTAAACCCAAACAGACTAGGATGAGCATACAATTGGCTGACAAAATAGTTAGATTTCCTAAGGGTATTATTGAAGACGTTCTCGTTAATATTGATAAATTTATTTACCCAGTAGACTTTGTCGTCTTAGACATGGATGAGGATAACGAGGTACCTTTAATTTTAGGACGACCCTTTTTAGCAACTTCCAGAACCATTATTAGTGTAGGAACAGGAGAGCTAACACTTCGTGTAGGTGACGACGCAATAACACTCCAAGCACGCGATTTAGTCAAAACCCCTAAGACTCAGGATAATGCTATAAAACCTATCAATGATAAAACTAATATTCAATCGTCCTTGCAGGAACCTTCTCGAACCAAGACAACAGAGACAGTGCGCTACTATCATGAAGAGAACAAAGACATCCATAAAGAACGAATACTACGGATAAATGAACTAGACGAATGGCAAGAACACAAACCGAGAACACATGATAAACCAAAATTATGCAAAAATAAGCCCGATACCTCTCCTAATCAACTTAAGGTCGGCGATACAGTCTTACTAGATGCCGTTGATCCTCACATTGTCACTACCACACCAAATGAGGAAATCCCTCTTACGGTACTTAGTATTTTTCCATTCAGTACAGTGGAGGTAAGTCATCCTAAGTTCGGCACTTTTAAGGTAAACAACACTTGTTTAAAACCTTATTTTAAGATTGACAATAGGAATGAGGAGTATGAACTCCTTGAACCACCATGATCGTTCAACGGAGAGGTAAGTCGAGCTTAGACTATAAATAAGTGCTTCTCGAAAGGCAACCCGAGTACTAACCATTTTTAATTATTTTCAAAATTTAAACATTTAGGTCACTAACAGAGTATTTGAAGCACAGGTTCCCAGCACCACACGGCCTGTAACACGGTCGTGCTTAAGGCTGTGTGCACCAACACGGAGGGAAACACGGCCGTGCGATACGACCGTGTGAAAATAGGGTAAATGATTTCCCCAAAACAGAGGCTGAGATAAAACGCCACGGTCGTGTGACATGGCCGTAGTCTAATCTACCAAATAAACCCGGGCATTAGACATGCCCGTGCTAGCACCCGTGACCAAACACTGTCAGAATGACACGGGCGTGTGAAAACCTATACGACCGTGGGATAAGCAAACCACGCCAGACACGGTCGTGCGACACGATCACATAGTGACACGGCCTATACACACGGACGTGCGAGAAGACTGTGTAGCGACATCTTCATTTGCGACAAATACGGCCGAGTCACGTAACACACCGGCGTGTGCTCCGACAGTGCCACTTGAAAAACTAGAATAATTATACTATTTTATTTTTCTTTTATTTTTTAGATTCATTAGTTTTTAAGATTCATTTTTTTTTCCTTTAATTAAAAAAAAAAAACAACAACAACAACAACAAAACGGCTTACCTTTAGAGTCCAGCTTGCCATCCAAAGTATCTCCAATACTCGATCTCGCCAATCCAAGGATATCATCCGTTCATCATATAGGAAGTTTCACTTCTCTCCCTATCTTATTTTTGTACTCTAATATCTATCTTTGTACATTGAGGGCAATGTACATCTTAAGTGTGGGGGGTATTTATTTCATTATCAAAAAATCCCTGAATAATTACCTTGTTCTCTTGAAAAGCTCTCATATCATATTTAGGATAAATTTTGATTGGTTTATGATTTTAATTGATATATATTGAATTAAAACATAGGGATTTATGCGTTGATTGTTCAAACTTTAAGTCATTAGAGAATCAAGCATGATGAGTTGATTTTTAAGAAATTAAATTATAGGTTGTTTCCCCAAGTTTAGGTATTACTTTGAATTAGAATTGACAAGTCTAAACATAAAAAAGCCATAATTTTTGTGAGATTTTTGAAACTTTTGAGCATCTATTTATCCTTTCATGCTCACTTTTATTTTTGCTTTGAGTGCGTCAGTATTGAATTGTTATTCTAGAAGTTGCTTGATTATGCATGTCGAGACCACACTGTTTGATTTGATATGTCAAAATGATTAAGGCACTTAGGATTAAGCCACTCATGCCATGAAAAGCCTACCTCCACGATTAACCCCTAGTAAACCCCCTTTAGCTTAACAAGCCATTCCTTGTATTACCCTTAATATTAACCATTAACCCATTATTGTTGAAATCCCCCAAATTAATTTGATCCCTATTTTTGTCGAGATCTGAATTGGAAAAGTTGCTTAGCTATGTTTTTCTTCTTTGTCTAACTTGTTCTTAAAAAAAAAACTATGTATACATATTAGTAATTCCATATTCTAAGAAGAAGCTCTGTTGTACAAAAGTGAAGGTTAACTCTTTTTCTAGTTAGGAAATTTTTCAATTCAATCTCGATTCTAACCCTTTCTTTCAGCTTGTGGCCACACCCCCCAGCCAAGCCGCACTACAACCCTTTAAAGACCTTTTGATTGATGTATCATCTTGAATTACAGTGGTGGACATTTGATTTTCATGCAAGCCTATGGTAATGACTTTTCATTATTGACTATTGAGTGCTTTATTTATTATTCTTAAACACCTCGAGTGATTTGAGTGAATCTTTTGTGAGGATGTGAAACTCTGTGATATTCTGAATCAAAGGTAATTACTTAGATGCGAAGATACACCTATGTTTGCATGATTAAATACTCAACTTGGAATGTTTGAACTTTTATGTTCTTTTAGTCAAATTCTCAATGTATGATTACCTATAGATTACTTTGAGATATTATCGATAAGAATTATAAGTTGAGAAGAATTTATTTTGATTATGAGTTGAGGATTTTGCTTGAGGACAAGCAAATGCTTAAGTGTGGGGGTATTTGATAAACCGTAAATTATATATATTTTTACCCCATGTTTAATGCATTTTATGGATGATTTCTCATTAGAATTAGTGAATTCGATGCTCCTAATGCTTTAACATATTTTATACTTAGGAGAGCATAGGAGAGCAAAAGGAATGAGAAACTGGCCAAAAACAGAGAAAATGGGCCAAAGTACGAAATCAACACGGCCTGGACCTCCTCACACGGGCAAACCACACGGCCGTGTCAATTTGGCAGGCTCGAACACGGCCTGAAGTAATCGAACACGGGCATGTCACACAGGCGTGTCCCTGCCGAGCCCAAGTTAAGTCCAATTCGAAAAAGGCCACTTTGAAGGGTTTCTAGGCATTCCAAAGCCTATAAATACACACTAGAGGAGGAGGAAAAGGGAGACAGAGAAGAGGGGTAAGGAATTACACTAAGAAAGCCGATTGATACATCTCAGAAGTCGGATTCATCATCAAGATTGAAGATCTCTCCTCAATTTCCCTTTAGGAGTTTTGGGTTTTCTTTATGTTTTGTATTCTTTATTCTTCTGAGATGTTTTCTTATTTAGTTATGAACTAAACCCCTAAATACCTAAGGGGAATGAAACCTAAGATGAATCTTGTTATTATTTTCTGAATCGTATGATAAATATTTAACTTGTTCTTAGTTATGTGTTTTTAATTCTTGTTTTGATATCCCAGGATACTGATGCAAGACACGCTCTTATTCAGAAGAGGAATAGACCCTGTCTAAGAGTACTTTTGTCATAATTAAGTGGAGTTGGTTGCGCGCCCAGAAATAGGGTGACAAGATTTTGCCGGATTAGGGTGAAACCTAATAGGGGGATCCATAGATCAAGTTAATGCAACCCTAGAGTGTTAATTAGAGAAAAGTCTTGGTTATTCAATCTAGAGATTAGACGTTATTAGTCTTTAATAGGGATAATAACATAACTTAGGGATCTCTACGGAACAAGTTGAATGAATAAATTGTCCGGTTCGGCGCCAGAATAACAAGTAAAGTCTAGGTGGATTTTTCCTTAGGTATTGTCTCAAGTCAATAGATTTTCCCAAAAACAATTCCCTAATTTTTTTCTTTATGTGTTCTTAGTTTAAATAATTAGTTAATTTAAACGAACCCCTTTTATTCTTAGGCTAGATAATAAAAAGATAGTTATATACTAGTACTTTTGGTTCCCTTGGGTACGATATCCCGGTCTTGCCGTTACTATACTATTGTTCGATAGGTGCGCTTGCCTTTTTGTCATGATAATAGTTAGTCTAGGTTTGATCTTTATTATAAATATTTATTACTTGTTACGGATCACTGCGATCAGAGGTAGACCACAGTGAAAAAACACCGGTAAGTAAAGAGTACAAACCTCGTGTGCCATACCCCAATGCGACAAGAAAAGACCACACAGATGAACAATTCAGTAAATTCCTTAAATTATTAAAAAAATTACATATTAACTTACCGTTTATTGAAGCTTTTTCGCGGATGCCAAACGCAGTCAAATTCTTAAAGGAGCTTTTAACAAATAAGCGGAAGTTGGATGAGGCATCGTATGTGGAGTTAAATACAGTTTGCCTAGCTATACTACAGAATAAGCTGGCCAACAAATTCAAAGATCCAGGGAGTTTTACGATTCCTTGTTAATTGATAGGTTAGATGTTAATAATGCTTTGACTGATTTAGGGGCTAGTATCAATGTCATGCCTTGTAAAATGTTTAAACAACTAGGTCTTGGAAAACCCAAACAAACTAGGATGAGCATTCAGTTAGTAGAAAAAACAATAAAATTTCCTAGGGGTATTATTGAAGATGTACTCGTTAAATTTGATAAACTCATATTCCCAGCTGATTTTGTTGTTCTAGAAATAGAAAAGGATAGTGACTGCCTTTAATTTTAGGAAGGCCCTTTTTAGTAACTTCTAGAACTATAATTGATGTTGGTACAGGTGACCTCACACTTCATGTGGGTGAGGAAACAATCACTCTTCAAGCTCGTAATTCAAGTAACACATCAAATATCGAGGGTGATTGTATAAATTGTACTGCTAAAACTGATCATGTGGTGAAACCTTCTTTGCAGGAAGCACATTCAAAGAACACACCTGAGTCATGTTCGAGTAACGAAAAAGGACCCATCTATGAAGAACGAAGGCTACAGGTTTAGGAACTAGATGAATGACGGACACAGAAATCGAGATCACACGATAAACCAAAACCATGCCATGATGAGCTCAATATTTCACCAAATCAACTTAAGGTTGGAGACAAAGTACTATTAGATGTAGCAGACTCTCGGATTGCCACCTCTGAACCTAATGGAGAAATCCCTCTTACGGAACTTAGCATTTTCCCATATGGAACAGTCGAGGTAATTCATTCTAAATTCGGTACGTTCAAGGTAAATAGTACTCGTCTAAAACCTTATTTTGATAAAATTGATAGTAGGGATGAGGAGTGTAAACTCCTCGCACCACCATGACCACGCAACCGAGAGATAAGTCGAGTTTAGACTATAAATAAGTGCTTTTCGGGAGGCAACCCGAGCACTAACAGTGTTAACTTCTTTAAATTTTAGTTTTTAACATTTAAATCACTAACTGAGTCACTGAACACAGGTTTTCTAGAACCACACGGCCAGGCACACGGGCGTGCCTCAGGCCGTGCCCACACCATGGAAGGCAACACGACCGTGTGATACGGCCGTGTGAAAACAGGGCAAAATTTTTCCCTGACACGAGAGTCGACAAGTTGCCACAGCCGTGCGACATGGCCGTAGGTGAATCTGTCAAAACAACACGGGCGTGCGACATGCCCGTGTCTAAAAGCCATGGTTGAAACTGAGAAAACAACACGGGCGTGGGACACGTCTGTGCTCACTACCCGTGGTCAAGACTGACAAAACAACACAGGCGTGGACATACATACATGGGCGTGGGAGAAGCGAATGAAACAGAACACGACCATGCGACACGGTCGTGTGCATCAACACGCCCAAAAAACACGGGCATGGGCCTAATTTCAGACGCCCCCAAATTTGGACATCACAATACATACAGGCTAAAATTAGGACACACGGGCATGTCCCACGGCCGTGTGCCCCAAAATCTATATAAACCCCCCACTATTCATCATCCCCTCCCTCAAATATCAAACCCTAGCCGACGAAATCCTTTAACACACCCTCCCTGCCACGCCCGTGCGCCGACCACAGCACCACCATCGACGACCCAACCTCCTCCCTCTACCAAGCTATTGCGTTTGTTCACTCTTTTCTCTCTATTCTCTTCAATTATTTTACTAATTTTATGATTTTTTATTGTGTTATTTGACTATTTTGCTTAATATTCATGGTTCTAATGATAGTAATGCTTATGCTCTTTGCTAGAAATTTTCCATTTTAGTCGATACATTATGCTACATTCATCCATTTTTCTCTTATTTCCATGGATTTCATGCTTACCCACACCATAGTACATATTATCAATCCCACATGCATTCATTCACTAGGTATTCCATTTAGCACCATTCTCATATTCTTATTGTTACTAATGACTTGATATATCTTTCCATTAGGATTTAGTTACTTTTAACATGCTTACATACCTTTCCATGCTATTATTGGGGGTATTTCTATAACTTCGTCTTGCCATTGCAGATACCATGTCAAATCCACGTGGCAAGAAAACTGCTGTTCCCGCCTCAAAGAAGAGGAAAGGAGCAGCATTATCGTCGGGTCTTACCATGGAAATCAGGCATCCATTCCTCCAGTTTCCCTCGGGACCACAGGAGAAACTTTTTCAGATACTATGGGCCCGACCTCTAAGTGTGGGCCGCTGTATTGATTGGGCAGCACTTAAACAAATCCAACTGGCTGACGCGATCTGAGCCCTTCTGACTACTGACCCATGGGACCTCTTTTTCGAGATCATCGAGCCGACGTACCTCGAGTTCACACCTGAACTCTGCTTGACCTTCCACCTTCAAGTCGTCATGACACAGTTCGATGATCCTGGAACGGTCTAGTTTTGTCTCGGCAGTTTAATGCGAGAGTTGAGCGTACCTGAGTTCGGAATTGCACTAGGGCTATATTCAGAGAAGTTCATGAATGACAACAAACTCGACACCCTCCATCGCCATATCCACTATTCTCCTTCGAAGTGTTAGAGTGCTTTAGTCCCTGGCTCGGCCACCTATAACCCCAGCTGCTCTAAGGTATCGGCTGTCACTCTATCCTTGAGGTACTTACAAGCCATCTTGGCCCACACTCTGACAGGGCGGCAAGAGAGCACCGGCATCGTCAATACTTACGACTCCTACTTTTTATGGAGTATTTCGAATAGGCACGTCTTTGACCTTGCCTATTTCATTGCCCTTGCTATTCTCCATCAGACGGAGCGGCATAAGAAGGGAGTTATATCCATCGGCCCTTATGTGACTCGCCTAGCGTGGTATTTTGGCCTCTTCAACACGACGACGCAAGTATCTTCCCTTACCCTCATTGGTCACATGTCCCCACAGGGTATCTTGAATATGCTACATATGAGGATGATCGAGCGACGACGTGGAGTTGACCCTTCCCAGTACCGCCTGGTCTAGTCCACCGAGGAGGAGGAGGACCCAGAGGACATTACTGATGATGTCCCTCCACGTCATAAGGACCCACCGTCTCAGCCACCATCCATCCATCGTCCAGTTCATGTGACGGCTTCATACTCTGACATCTCTGAGCACCTTACTCGATTTGAGCAGTAGTGTTTTCAGCGCTTTGATCACATTGATGCTACTCTATATCAGATTTGTCAGCACCTTCACATCTCATCGCCACCACCACTTTGCGAACCATCCGAAGATGGCGATGACTTAGGAACTTGAAACTCCACTGGAAAAAGTTTTCCACGACTACCATGTCCTGCCTGACCACCACAATAACCTCTTCGCTGGACACTGTGGTTGTGAAACCCAACCTCTACCACCACCGGAGTATCCTCCTCCAATCTTATCTTTGCCTTGTCCGATTATTCTCTATACCTCCAATTCAAGGATTCCATTCAACATTCAGGAAGTTTCACTTCTCTTCCTCTCTCTTCTGATATTATCTTTATATCACTATTATATATCTTTGTACATTGAGGGCAATGCACATCTTCAGTATGGGGGGTTATTCATTTCATTATTAGAAAAATCCCTGAATTTTGTCTTATTCTCAAATAATCTTCTCATATCATTATTAGAATGAATTTTGATTAATTTATGATTTTTACTGATATGTCTTGGATTAAAACATAGGCATTTATGCATTAATTATTTAAACTTTAAGGAATTAGAGAATCAAAGCATGATAAGTTGATTTTTGAGAATTATAAGAATTTCTAGGTTGTTTCCCCAAGTTTAGGTATTATTTTGAGTTGAAATTCACAGGGTTAACATCAAAAAGCCATAATTTTTGTGAGATCTTGAGCCTTTAGAGCATATATTATTTCTTTCATGCTCACTTTTGTTATTGCTTTGAGTGCGTCAATATTGATCTGTTATTCTAGAACTTGCTTGATTATACATGTTAAAACCACACCTTTGATTTGATATGTCAAGATGATATAGGCACTTAGATTTAACCTACTCACTCCATAAAAGCCTACCTTCATAATTAACCCTTAGTAAACCCCCTTGAGCCTAATAAGCCATCCATTGATTTACCCTCAATATTAACCCATTACCCATTATTGTTGAAATCCCCTAAATTAATTTGCTCCCTATTTTTGTCGAGATTTGATTTGATTAAATTACTTAGCTATGTTTTATTTTTGATAGTTAGCCTATATTATTTGACTTGTTCTTAAAAAAAAAATTAATACATACATATATATTAGTAGTAATTCTTTGTTTTTGAGCTTAAGTGTTTAATTCCATATTCTGAGAAGAAGCTCACATGTATTCAATTGATGATTAATTATTTTTCTAGTTAAGTAATTTTTTTTCAATTCCATCTCGATTCTAACCTTCTTTTTCAGCTTGTGACCACACCCCTAACAAAAGCCACGTTACAACCCTCTAAAGACGTTTTCATTGATGTTTCATCTCAATTTATAGTGGTGGAGATTTGATTTTCATGCAAGCCTATGGTAATAACTTTTCATATTGACTATTGAGTGCTTAACTTATCGTCTTTAAACACCTCGAGTGATTTGAGTGAATACTTAGTGAAGATGTTAAACTCTGTGATATTTTGAATCAAAAGTAATAACTTAGATGAGGGGAGACACCTATGTTTTCATGATAAAATGCTCAACTTGGAATGTTTAAAACTTTGATGTTCTTTCCCTTGAATTCTCAATGTATGATTACTTATGATTTATTTTGAGATATTATTGATAGGAATTATAAGTTAAGAAAAATGAATTATTAATTGTGAGTTAAGGATTTTGCTTGAGGAAAAGCAAACACTTAAGTGTGGGGGTATTTGAGAAACCGCAATTTATACACATTTTTATCCCATGCTTAACACATTTATGGATGATTTCTCCTTAGATTTGGTGAATTCAATGCTCCTAATCCTTTAATTTCATGTTTTATACTTAAGTGAGCATAAGAGAGTAAAAAGAGCGAGAAACAGGGCTGAAAACAGAGAAAATGGACCAACATGTGAAATCAACATGGCCTGGACTTTCGTACTCGGGCAAACCACACGTCCGTGTAGTTCTAGCAGGCTCTAACACGGCTTGGACTTCCTTACACAGGTAGACCACACGCCGGTGTCCTTTTAGCAGAATCAAGCACGACTTACTCGGGTAGACCACACGTCCGTGCCTATTTAACAGCCTTGAACACGTATTGAAGAAATCAAACACGGGCGTGTCCTTGTCGAGCCCAAGTTTAGTCCTATTTGGAAAAGGCCACTCTTGAGGGCTTCTAGGCATTCTAAAGCCTATTTAAACACACTAGAGGAGGATTAGAGAGGACACACAGGGTAGGAGGCAAGGAATTACTCGAAGAAAGTTGATTAATCCATCTTAGAAGCCAGATTCATCTTCAAGACTGAAGATCTCCCTTCAGTTTCCTTCAAGAGTTTTGGGTTTTCTTTATGTTTTGTTATATTTATTCTTTTGAGATGTTTCCTTTCATAAATATGAACTAAATCCCCTAAATACTTAAGGGGAATGAAATCTAAGACAGATCTTGTTATTATGTTCTGAATTATATGATAAATATTTGACTTGTTCTTAATTATGTGTTCTTAATTCTTGCTTTAATATTCCAAGATATTGATTCAAGTATTGATGTGCTTATTTAGAGGAGCAAAAGTCCCTATCTAAGAGTAGATCTAGCATAATTGAGCGGAGTTGATTGCACGCCTAGAGATAAGGGGACAAGATTTTGTTGGATTAGGGTGAACCTAATAAGAGAATCCATAGATCGAGTTAATGCAACACTAGGAGTTAATTAGAAAGAGATTTCAATTAATCAACTGAGGGTTAGATGTTGTCAGTCTCGAGAGAGATAATAATATAAATTAGGGATTTCTACAGATCAAGTCAAATGAATAAATCTTCTGACTGAGAGTCAAATAACAAGTGAAGTCTAGGTGAATTTTTCCTTAGGTATTGTCCAGAATCATTCAGTTTTCCCAAAAGTTATTTCCCCAATTCACTTTCTGTACATTCTTAGTTTAGTAATTAGTTTAGATAAAACAAATCCCTTTATTTTTAGGATAGATAATAAAAAGAAAGTTAATACTAGTACTTTTAGTTCCTTTCGGTTCGACATTTCGGTCTTGCTATAAACTATACTACTGTTCGATGGGTCGCTTGCCTTTGTCATGATAATAGTTAGTTTTCAAGAACGGTCATTCATAAATTATAAAACTTATCATGATTTACATCACATCACACGCCTGTGTTATTTTGACAGTTTAGACCACGGGTGGTGGGCACGAGCGTGTTGTACGCCCATATTAATTTCTCAGTTTCTACCACAACTTATAGACACGGTCATGTTACACGCTCGAGTTGATTTGGTAGAATTTCCCACAGCCATGTCGCACGACCGTGGCAACGTACCAAATCACGTGTTTTGGGAAAAAGTTTGCTCTGTTTTCATACAGCCGTATCGCACGGCCGTGTCGTCGCCCGTGGTATGAGCACGGCCTAAGGCACGTCTGTGTGTCTGGTCGTGTGGATTTGGAAAACTTGTATTTAAGAGCTCAGTTAATGATTTAGATGTTAAAAACAAAAAATTTAAAGAAATCAACACTGTTAGTGCTCGGGTTGCCTCCCGAGAAGCACTTATTTATAGTCTAAGCTCGACTCTACCTTGTGGGTATATTTAGGGAAGTTCGTGGAGCTGTAGCTCCTCTCTATCTTCTTTAAAATTCTCACCTTTATAATGTTTGAGACGATGTCCATTTACCTTGAAAGTACCTTGTGATGGGTGACTTACCTCTACTGTGCCATATGGAAAGACAGTTTGGACTATGAAAGGACCTGTCCATCGTGATTTAAGCTTCCCAGGAAACAATTTGAGCCTCGAGTTATATAACAGGATAAGATCTCCAACTTCAAATTTCTTGCATTGCTTTAAACGAGTGTCGTGGCGGCGCTTCATTGCTTCCTTGTATAGGCGTGAAATTTCATATGTATTGGTTCGCCACTCATCTAACTCATTCAATTGCATCAACCTATTTTCACCTACAAGTTTGGGATCAAAGTTTAGAAATTTTATAGCCCAGAATGCCTTGTGCTCTAGCTCAAATGATAGATGACAACTTTTTCCATAAACAAGTTTGTAAGGTGATGTCCGTATGGGGGTCTTAAAAGTAGTTCTATAAGCCCATAAAGCATCATCTACTTTCATCGCCCAATCCTTCCTGTTTGATTCTACTGTCTTTTGTAGGATACGTTTAAGCTCTCGGTTTGCTACTTCGACTTGTCCACTAGTTTGAGGATGGTAAGGGGTAGCTACCTTATGTTGAACTCCGTATTTCTTAAGGGTCTTATCAAATTGGGCGCTACAAAAATGAGTCCCCCTATCGCTGATAATTACTCTAGGTGTTCCAAAATGAGAGAAGAGTTTTTTCAGGAATTGTACTACCACTCTTTCATCATTAGTGGGTAAGGTTTGGGCTTCCACCCATTTAGACATGTAACTAACGGCTACTAATATGTATTTATTTCCAAATGAGTTGGAGAATGGACCCATGAAATCAATACCCCATATATCAAATATTTCACACGAGAGCATGTATGTTTGGGGCATTTCGTCACGTTTAGAGATATTACCTTTTCGTTGGCATTTATTGCAAATAGCAACATACCTGTTGGCGTCTTTGAATAGTGTAGGCCAATAAAAACCTGATTCGAGTGTTTTATGTGTGGTCTTATTTCCACTGTAATGTCCTCCAATCGGTTCTGAGTGGCAATGTTCTAAGATCTTCAATGCTTCTGACCTTGTAACGCATCTCCTAATGACTTGATCTGCACATATACGGAAAAGGAAAGGGTTTTCCCAAAAGTAATTTTTCACATCAGTAAAGAATCGCTTCTTTTGCTGATGTGTCAACCCTTTTGGGATAATGTTAGTAGCTAAAAAATTCGTAATGTCTACAAACCAAGGTACCTCAGAATCAGATATAGCAAAAAAAAAAAATTCTTCAGGGAATGAATCATTTATTTCAACTTAATCTAGCTCTTTGGTACTTGAATTCTCAAGCCTGGAAAAATGATTAGCTGCGAGATTTTCAGTTCCTTTCTTATCCTGAATCTCCAAGTCAAATTCCTGTAATAACAGAATCCATCAAATGAGTCGAGGTTTTGCATCAGTCTTAGTTAAAAGGTAGTGAAGAGCAGAATGGTCAGTATAAACGACAACTTTAGACAATATTAGATATAGCCTAAATTTATCAATTGCAAAAACCACAGCTAGCAGTTCTTTCTCCGTAGTGGTGTAGTTTTCTTGTGCGGCTGTCAAAGTTTTGCTAGCATAATAAATAGGTTGAAAATGATTGTCTCTTCGTTGTCCCAAAACTGCACCTACTGCAAAATCACTCGCATCGCACATTAGTTCGAAAGGTAAATTCCAATCAGGTGCGATTATAATTGGAGCATTAATAAATTTATTCTTTAAAGTATTAAATGCTTCTAATCATTCCTGATCGAAATTAAAGGGCACATCTTTTTCTAGTAATTTAGTCAAAGGCTTAGCTATTTTAGAAAAGTCTTTAATAAATCTTCTATAGAAACCAACATGTCCTAAAAAGCTTCTAATAGCCTTAACCGAACTAGGGGGAGGTAGTTTTTCAATTGTTTCAATTTTATATTTATCAACGTCAATCCCTTTACTAGAAATTTTATGTCTTAACACGATACCTTCTTAAACCATAAAGTGACATTTTTCCCAGTTAAGCACAAGGTTCGTTTCCTCACATCTTATTAAAACTCGTTTTAAATTTTTAAGGCAAAGATGGAAATAGTTACCGAATACCAAGAAATCATCCATAAATATCTCCATGATGTCTTCTACGAGTTCGTCAAAAATGGCCATCATGCAGCACTGAAAAGTAGCAAGAGCATTGCATAATCCAAAAGGCATTCTAACCGTATGGACATGTTAATATTGTCTTTTCTTGATCTTTAGGAGCTATTGGGATTTGAAAATTACCAGAGAGTCCGTCTAAAAAGCAGTAGTACATGTGCCCTAATAATCTTTCCAGCATTTGGTCAATAAATGGAAGGGGGAAGTGATCTTTTCTCGTGGCATCATTCAGCTTCCTATAGTCAATGCAAACTCTCCAACCTGTGACTGTCTTTGTTGGGATTAATTCATTCTTCTCTTTGGCTACAACAGTCACGCCTCCTTTATTAGGAACAACCTACACTAGACTTACCTAAGAACTGTCAGAAATAGGATAAATAATTCCAGCATCTAGGAGTTTAATTACCTCAGTTTTAACAACTTCCTTCATGTTGGGGTTCATTTTTCTTTGAAATTGCATACATGGCTTATATTCATCTTCCTTTAAAATTTTGTAGGTGCAAAAAGAAGGTCTGATCCCTTAAATGTCAAAAATTTTCCAAGCTACGGCCCTTTTATGCTCTCTTAATACTTGGAGTAATTCCTCTTTCTCCTTGGGTTGTAAGTTAGAAGCAATAATCACTGGTAATGTAGAATTATTTCCAACGAATGCATATTCCAAGTGATTTGGCAATTGTTTAAGTTCCAGTTTGGGAGGTTCTTTGATAGAGGGTTTTTTGCTTAAGTTCATCGTTTAACTTAACACCCTCATATTCTGCTTGTTTTGGGAAGGGTTCATTGGAATTTAGTTAAGATCTTATCTTACCTGTCTCTGAATCATCATCATTTACCTCCTCTCTTTGGGCAAGGCACAATTCCAACGTGTCCTTATGTACAATTTCCTGAAAAGAATCTTGAGTAGCAAATCAATAGAGTTAATAAAATAACATGAGTCATCTTGTTCCCTAGAAATTCTCATGGCATCATAAATTTTAAAAACAATCCCTTCGTCATCTACTCTAAATACCAATTTACCATCACCCACATCAATAACAGCTCTGGCAGTTGCTAAAAATGGACGCTCTAAAATTAAAGGCACTTCAACATCTTCATCCATGTCAAGCACAACAAAATCAACAGGGAATATAAATTTATCTACTTTTACAAGTACGTCCTCTATAATACCCCTAGGATATTTAACAGATCTATCAGCTAGTTGGATACTCATCCTGGTGGGTTTAGGTTCCCCAAGACCAAGTTGTTTAAACATTATATATGGCATCAAATTAATGCTAGTGCCTAAATCAGGTAGTGCATTTTCAACATTCAAACTACCAATTAAGCAGGGAATAGTAAAACTTCCAGCATCTTTAAGTTTGGTTGGCAGTTTGTTTTACAGTATGGCCAAGCACTCCTCATTAAGTTCCATTGTAGATAAGTCTTCAAACTTCCTTTTATTTGTTAGAACCTGTAACACCCCAAACCTGGCCCAGACATTATGGCTGAATCCGACGTGCCACATTGAAGTTAAAAATCCACGCCTCGTTATAGTGTTTTAAATAACTGTCTTTTGTTAAGTTAACAAAGTGAATGGAAGCTGTGCACTAGGTAGGTATCCGAAACAGAGGAGGTAAGCCATGAAAGCTGCTTAAGTACCAAGCTCTTCGATTGGATCCAATCCTAGACATGCCCACAACCATTGCCACACTTTGATAACCGAGTTGAAATTCATTTGAGTGGATATCTTTGATAAACCGATTAATCGTGTCGTTACGTTAATTTGAAAACGAGTATCATTTTGAAAATGCGCCCTAAGTCTAGTCCATTTTAATTATGACCAGAAAAATTTAGAGTTATTGAAAATAAAATAATCCCAGAAAGAAAATAAGTTAAAATGACCTTATTACAACCCAAAAATAAATAGTAGTTAAAATAACCTAAAGAAAACCAGTTACTTATTTAAAGTCCAAAAGCGATCACCATGGCCACTCTGAATCCCCTCCAGCTCCAAGTCTCTACATTAAGGCTCACCTGCAAGGTTAAGGAAGGGGTGAGTTTGGAAACTCAGTGTTCAACAAGCCCCTTTCAGAGCCCAAACCAATAACAGCATCTGGGCCCAAGCCCAAATTCAGTCTCATCATATACTGGGCCGAAGCCTTTACTGTAACCGGTATGGCCCATAGGCCCATTTCAATAACACATGCAATATCAATGAACATATGCAAGCCCATTTGGGGAGACTACTCAACCCACCATCCGCTACTCTCCATCTATACCAACCAACACACCATGTGGGGAATAACTCAACCCACCCAACCAAACTCTCCATTGGCAGCATAGCTGATTTATCATATAACTAGAGGCCTAGCCTGTTTAAATAACTGGGGCAAAGCCCTTTTTCGATAAACTGAAGCAAAGCCCTTTTGCACTTCCTCCATTCAAATAAAACCCAACCCATGCATATATGAATTTATCATGGCATATCATGTACAAAACATTATCACATGCATCTTAATTATAACACATCCCTAGGAGTATAATTGTCATTTTCACATTGTAAGGGTAATTTCATTATTCTATCATTTTTATTTAGGGTTTCCCAGGCTCATTATTAGTTATCAACAATTTCGAGTGTTTAAGCAGCGATTCTTGCCCATTCTAGCAAAACTGAGTTATTGGCCCAAAAACCCCTTAATGGGCCCTACGAATGCTGATTTAGCCCTTTAAGCCCTCATAATCCAAATTTTTCATCAGATCTACTCGTTTAACATACAATATATCCAAGTTCCATTTTCTATCAAAATTTACCCAAATAGGTCTGGTAGCCTATTGGGCCCAATTTCAGCCCATTGAGGCCCAACTTACCAACGTGCACAGAATTGCGCTCCTACCTGTTCCATCGGTCCAAACACCAATTGTATCGCTTTAATCGCATCTTAAACCACATGCAAAATCTCAAGTTCCCGAAATGCCGGAATTTAGGCATTTCGGCTTTTCAGCGAATATTAGTCCAAGACCTTACGGGGGTTATTACACACCTATTTTGTGGCGTTCACCAATGAAGTCTCCCACGGTAACCTACAATTATTCACCATCACTCTTAGTCTACAATTCATGCTAATCAAACCCACATCTTACCTTACCCAAAATCAGCCAAAGAATCCCTAACAACCACAAGTCACTTACCTTCACCGAGTCCGCTGCTCGATCCAAGTTTCCCAAATCGATACCCCAAGCCTTGCTGCTCCTCCAAAGTATCTACCCCACTATACAAACCATAACAAAATCAAATGAAAAAGCCTAATAAGGCCTATATCTCAAATCAGCAACCTCCCTAAACTATAGGGGTTTCGGCTTTTGTCAACAGTTAAACTACTGAATTGATTGGAGTATGAATACTTACCACAGTCTTCCTTTTTGAACCGATTAAAACTTAGCAGATGAAGGAATTGGCCACCAAAAAATGAAGGGAAAAAGAAGGTTGCTGGTCAACAAGAAATCGGCACCACCAAGCTTTACAGGTTTTGGCTTTTGTGGCTTGTCGGCAAATGTGCTGTTGAGAAAGGGAATAATGAACTGGTTTCGAAAAAATAAAAGGAAGGAAAGATGGATGGAAGGGTGGTAGTTCGGCTAGGGAAGAAGAAAGAAAGAAAAAAAAGAAGAAAAGACTAATCCTATGGTTTACACAGAAAAAAACGGCACAACAAGCTCCCAAATGCCGAAATACTAACCTAATATTCCTCTGCCGAAATCCCCTCTCTAGTTCCCTCCATTCGGCCAACTCTAATCTCTCTCTCAAATCTCTAAAATCTCTCCCCTTATCACTCCTTAATCCATGCGTTTGACAGATTCAAACTCTCTCCAACAGAGTTCCATTTGGCTACAAATTCTGCATGCTCAAAGCATAAAAATAACATCACATTTGCCATCCCAGAGAATCGAACCCAGGTTTCCCCCAACCACTTACACGCCACCTTTTTAACTCCTTAGTGGCGTCACTTAGCCACTTTGCCAAAGGCTCCTTTGTGATGCATTTTACCCACAACTTTTAATAAAGCCATCTACCCAAAGCCCCTAACTCCTTAAGTCCAATGTTTAAAAATTCTTCTGGGTTTTTGGTCACCACATGGGCCTTCCATAAGCCCATTTACCTATTCCAACCATGAATTTTCACTACCAACTACCAAATTTTAAAAACTTTACCAAACTCTCAGAAATTACAAAAACCCAAAAATCGGGATGTTACAACTCTACCCTCCTTAAAGAAATTTCGGCCTCGAAATTTTACCTGATCCAAACAGTTGAGGATATTGTTGATGCATTGCCTCCTCGGACTCCCAAGTAGCTTCTTCTTTGCCATGGTTCTTCCAAAGTACCTTCACCAATGGGACTGACTTCCTTCTCAGTACCTTGACGTCATGATCAAGTATCTGAACAGGTTCTTCTTCGAAGGTCAAATCCGACTGTACCTCAATTTCTGCAACTGGCACGATATTAGTTGGGTCAGAACGATATCACCTTAGCATGGACACATGAAAGACATCGTGAATATGATCCAGCTCCAGAGGTAACTCTAGCTGATAAGCCACCGACCCTACCCGATTAAGGATCCAATAAGGCCCAATGAACCATGGACTCAATTTGCTCTTCTTACCAAACCTCAATATCATTTTCCAAGGCGATACCTTCAAAAAGACCATGTCCCCTACAGCATATTCAATATCCTCACGCTTCAGATCAACATAAGACTTTTGTCGATCCGCTGCCTCCTTTAATCGATTCCTGATCACCTTAACCTTGTCTTCAGTATCTGCTACCAACTCTGGACCAAGTACTTACTTGCCCCCCAACTCTGCCCAACAAGTAGGCGAACGGCACCTTTGCCCATACAGTGTCTCGTAAGGAGCCATCTGAATACTTGCTTGATAACTATTGTTATACGCAAACTCCGTCAATGGCAAGTAATCCTCCCAACTGCCCCTAAAGTCGATAACACAACCCCTCAGCATATCTTCTAGAATCTAAATAACCCTCTCTGACTGCCCATCCGATTGAGGGTGAAAAGCCGTACTAAAATCCAATCGCGTTCCCAATGTCTCATGTAATTTCTGCCAAAATTGAGATGTAAACCTTGGGTCTCGGTCAAAAATTATCGATGCTGGCACCCCATGCAACCGAACTATCTTCGCCACATACAACTTGGCTAACTTCTGAAGTGAGTAATCGGTTCGGACAGGTATGAAATGGGCAGATTTCGTCAGCCTATCCACAATTACCCATACTGAATCCTTCTTGGAAGGTGTCAACGGCAAACCACTTACAAAATCCATAGTTACCCTTTCCCACTTCCAAAGTGGTATCTTTACTGGCTGTAACAATCCTGAAGGCAGTTGATGCTCGACCTTTACTTGTTGACACATCAAACATTTCCCCACAAATTCGGTCACTTCTCGCTTAAGCCCAGGCCACTAGTATAGCTCTCGCAAGTCTCGATACAACTTACTCCCTCCTGGATGCATAGCACAAGGTCCACTATGCGCCTCCCTTACAATCATCAATCTCAAGTCAGAGTCCTTCAGCACACAAATTCTTCCTCGAAAACAAAAGACTCCATCATTATTTAACCCAAAGTTTGGATTCTCCCCCTTCTCAACTTGCTGAAACCGAGAAACCAACGACTCATCCACCAACTGCTGCTTCTTAATCTGCTCCACCCAAGTCTGTCTCACTTGTAACTCTGCCAAGAAGCTTCCATCGTCATACAAACTTAAACGAGCAAACATTGCCTTCAATTCCACCACAGTCCTTCGACTCAACGCATCAGCCACGACATTTGCCTTACCTGGATAGTACTCAATCGAACAGTCATAGTCTTTTAACAATTCTATCCACCTTCATTGTCTAAGATTCAGCTCCTTTTGAGTTAGTAAGTACTTAAAACTCTTGTAATCTGTATAGATAATGCATCTCTCCCCATACAAGTAGTACCTCCATATCTTAAGGGCGAAAATCACCACTGCCAACTCCAAGTCATGAGTAGGATAGTTTACCTCACGAGGCTTAAGCTGTCGTGAAGCATAAGCGACCATTTTACCCTCTTGCATCAACACGCAGCCTAAACCTACATGTGACGCGTCCTTTGTACACAAGATGAAATCCTTACCGGACTCATTTGAATCAATCTTGGTGCTTCGCCGAACCTTTTTAACTTTTCAAAAGCCTCTTGCTGCTTATTTTCCCAAACAAATGGTGCTCCCTTCCTTATAAGTTTCGTTAATGGTGCTGCCAATACAGAAAATCCTTCTACAAATCTTCGATAATAACCTGCCAACCCCAGAAAACTTCAGATTTCTGTTACTGACCTCGGTGGCTTCCATTCCAGAATTACCTCAATCTTTCGAGGGTCTACCTTGATCCTCTCAGCAGACACAACATGCCCCAAAAAGGTTACTTCCCTCAGCGAAAACTCAGACTTACTAAACTTTGCATAAAGTTGCTTTTCCCTTAGTACTTGCAGCACAATACGAAGATGTTCATCATGCTTCTCTTCCGTTTTCGAGTACACTAAGATATCATCGATAAAAATGACTACGAACTGATCCAAGTATGGCTTAAACACCCGATTCATTAAATCCATGAATGCTGCCAGTGCATTAGTCAAACCAAAGGGCATAACCAGAAACTTGTAATGACCATATCTAGTCCTGAATGTCGTCTTATGAATATCCACTTCTTTGACTCTCAACTGATGATATCCTGACCGAAGGTCGATCTAAGAAAATACCGAGGCTCCTCTCAATTGGTCGAACAGATCGTCGATTCTTGGCAAAGGATACTTGTTTTTGATCGTTAGTTTGTTCAACTGCCGATAGTCAATGCACATCCTCAAGGTCCCATCTTTCTTCTTTACGAACAACACTGGTACGCCCCACGGAGAAACACTTGGTCTTATAAACCCTTTTTCCAACATTTCCTGAATCTGAGCTTTCAGTTCCACCAACTCTTTTGGTGGCATCCTATAAGGTGCAATGGACACTGGAGCTGTCCCAGGTAACAAGTCGATTCCGAACTCGACTTATCTGTTCGGAGGTAGTCCAGGAAGTTCCTTGACTTACAAATGCTAACTAATTCCACAGTCATCCCCTTAGGTTCACCTTGACTCCATAGGGTGACATCTTGAAATTCTTTGATGGTCCTAACTGACTCTATAGTCATCCCCTCAGGTTCAACTTGACTCACAAATGCTAAGAACGCCTCACATCCTTTCCGAATCAACTTCTCAGCCTTTAAAGCCGAGACAACATTGGACAAATAGTTCTTTCGCTCCCCTATGACCATTATCTCCTCATCCTTGGCAGTTCTTAGCACCATCCTCTTAGCAGCACAATCCAATGTCGCCTTATACTTAGTTAGCCAGTCCATTCCAAAGATAAGAAAAAAAATCCCCAAATGGCAGCTCCATCAAATCTCCTACTAATATCTTATCTTGTGTCTCCAAAGGCACCGCCCTGAAGAGTTTATCTACCTTAACCGAGTGTCCTAAAGGGCTTATCACCGATACCCCACTCACAGTCTCCTCAGGAAGCACACCCAAAGCCCCAGATATATCACAGGCAACATACGAGTGAGTGGAACCCACATCAATCAAAGCAGTGTAAGGCGTGCTATGAATGAAGAATGTACCGGTTATAACATCAGGAGCATCACCCTCCTCACGATGCTGTGCAGTATAAACCAACACCAGCTGACGAGCTTCAGCATGTCCAGCACCCCTGCCAGGTGCCCCATGCCCTCGTCTATTACCATTGCCACCTCTACCTTGCCCACGGTCTCTTTGTAGTGGTGGTCCTCATCGCTACGGTTGAACACCTCTTTGCTCCGCAGCTAGATCCTGAGCTGCTCTCCGAGGACACTCCCTGAACTTATGTTCCTTTGACCCACATCGAAAGCAAGCTCCAGTTTGTCTCCAGCACTCCCCCATATGTACGCTGCCACAGTCCCTACAAGCCTGCGGTCTAAAAGTATTCACTCGAACTGCTCGAACTGGTTCCTTCATTCTAGCTCTTTTTGCATTCCTATTTGTAGTACCCGAGAGTGCAGAATCTCTCCTAAATCTGGGTCAATCTTCTCACGATTCTGCCGTTCAGTCCGGGCTATCTTAGCCTTCTCTACTAAAGCAGTGAAATCACGCTCCCTCTGTGGAGCTATCAACACCCTAAGCTCATTACGGAGGCCATCCTTGAATCAAACACTGTGTTCATATTCAATCGCAACTATCCCGCTAGCATATCGACTTAGCCTCAAGAATTTTTCCTCATACTCCGCAACAGTCTTATTACCCTGAGCCAGATTCAAAAATTCCTTTCGACGGGCATCCATATAACTAGCTCTAACATACCTCCCCTTAAAAGCAGTCTTGAACAGTACCCAGGTTACCCGTTCAATCGGGGTACTCTCCCTTACAGTGATCCACCACTGATATGCCTCGTCTCGCAGCAATGACACTGCCCCCTTCAGCTTTTGCTCCACAGAGCAATCTAGGTTGTCCATAATCTGCTCCGTTTCCTCCATCCAATATTCAACCACATTAGTCCAGATACGCCCCTAAAAACCTCTGCCCTATTAGCCCAGAGTCGTTCCGAGATGGATCCCCTATTTACTGTCCCAGTGCTAGCTCCAGCAACCCTTTCCAAAACCCTCAACATTGCTTGAGACAAAGCATCATCCCCCGCAGCCCAATCATATGACCCAATCTCAGTTGCCTGTGGCACGAATGCCTCCTCAGCTGGCCTATGCCTTGAGGATGAAGATTCAGCTTGCACCCTTCCGCGGCCTCGTCCACGAGTTCCTCTTATACTCATATCGAATTATCTGGTTACGAAATTTATGATTTTAGTTTAATGTTCAATTGTTCATTACGAGATGTCTTATGGAAATTTAGCAGTTCAAAGATTATTTTCGCAACGTTGTAACCTAGCTACAGTCTCATTCCTACTGTTTTACAGTTCTACCCTATCTAAAGTATCATAGTAGGGTCTCAGTTCTATCCCGAGCATCATATCAATAGCACAAAACAAAAAGAGAGTATACTTACAGACTTGGGGCCGGGGATTCAGTGTGCCACTTCTCTCTCCAACCCATTTAAAACAAAAAACCATGTATTTGATCACAGTAAATAGAAATTCTTGAATTTTGATTTAAAACAACTTTGTTCTAAAACTCTTGATTTTAAAACCCGTTTAGAAACAGACAGCTGATTTGTTAAAACCAGGCTCTGATACCACTAAATATAACACCCCAAACCTGACCCAGACGTTATGGTCGAATCTGACGTACCACATTGAAGATAAAAATCCATGCCTCGTTATAGTGTTTTAAATAACCGTCTTTTGTTAAGTTAACAAAGTGAATGGAAGCTGTACACCAGGTAGGTATCCGAAACAGAGGAGGTGAGCCATGAAGGCTGCTTAAGTACCAAGCTCTTCGATTGGATCCAATCCTAAACATGCCCACAACCATTGCCACACTTTGATAACCGAGTTGAAATTCATTTGAGTGGATATCTTTGATAAACCGATTAATCGTGTCGTTACGTTAATTTGAAAATGAGTATCATTTTGAAAACGCGCCCTAAGTCTAGTCCATTTTAATTATGACCAGAAAAATTTAGAGTTATTGAAAATAAAATAATCCCAGAAAGAAAATAAAGTTAAAATGGCCTTATTACATCCCAAAAATAAATAGTAATTAAAACAACCTAAAGAAAACCAGTTACTTATTTAAAGTCCAAAAGCGATCACCGTGGCCACTCTGAATCCCTTCCGGTTCCAAGTCTCCACATCAAGGCTCACCTGCAAGGTTAAAGAAGGGGTGAGTTTGGAAACTCAGTGTGCAACAAGCCCCTTTCAGAGCCCAAACCAATAACAGCATACTGGGCCCAAGCCCAAATTCAGTCTCATCATATACTGGGCCGAAGCCTTTTCATAATTCATATCACTGGGCTGAAGCCTTTACTGCAATCAGTTTGGCCCATAGGCCCATTTCAATAACACATGCAATATCAATGAACATATACAAGCCCATTTGGGGAGACTCCTCAACCCACCATCCGCTACTCTCCACCCATACCAACCAACACACCATGTGGGGAATAACTCAACCCACTTAACCAAACTCTCCACTGGCAGCATAGCTGATTTATCATATAACTGGAGGCCTAGCCTCTTTAAATAACTGGGGCAAAGCCCTTTTTCGGTAAACTGGGGCAAAGCCCTTTTGCACTTCCTCCATTCAAATAAAACCCAACCCATGCATATATGAATTTATCATGGCATATCATGTACAAAACATTATCACATGCATCTTAATTATAACATATCCCTAGGGGTATAATGGTTATTTTCACATTGTAAGGGTAATTTCATTATTCTATCATTTTTATTTAGGGTTTCCCATGCTCATTATTAGTTATCAACAATTTCGAGTGTTTAAGCAGCGATTCTTGCCCATTCTAGCAAAACTGAGTTATTGGCCCAAAAACCCCTTAATGGGCCCTACGAATACCGATTTAGCCCTTTAAGCCCTCATAATCCAAATTTTTCATCAGATCTACTCGTTTAACATGCAATATATCCAAGTTCCATTTTCTATCAAAATTTACCTAAATGGGCCCGGAAGCCTATTGGGCCCAATTTTAGCCCATTGAGGCCCAACTTACCAACGTACACAGAATTGCGCTCCTACTTGTTCTATAGATCCAAACACCGATTGTATCGCTTTAATCGCATCTTAAACCACATGCAAAATCTCAAGTTCCCGAAATGCCAGAATTTAGGCATTTAGGCTTTTCAGCGAATATTAGTTCAAGATCTTACGGGGGTTATTACACACTTGTTTTGTGACGTTCACCAACGAAGTCTCCCACGGCAACCTACAATTATTCACCATCACTCTTAGTTTACAATTCATGCTAATCAAACCCACATCTTACCTTACCCAAAATCGGCCAAAGAATCCCTAACAACCACAAGTCACTTACCTTCACCGAGTCCGCTGCTCGATCCAAGTTTCCCAAATCGATACCCCAAGCCTTGCTGCTCCTCCAAAGTATCTACCCCACTATACAAACCATAATAAAATTAAATGAAAAAGCCCAATAAGGCCTATATCTCAAATCGGCAACCTCCCTAAACTATAGGGGTTTCAGCTTTTGTCAACAGTTAAACTACTGAATCGATTGGAGTGTGAATACTTACCACGGTCTTCCTTTTTGAACCGATTAAAACTTAGCAGATGAAGGAATTGGCCACCAAAAAGTGAAGGGAAAAAAAAGGTTGCTGGTCAACAAGAAATCGGCACCACCAAGCTTCGCAGGTTTCGACTTTTGTGGCTTTTCGGTAAAGGTGCTGTTGAGAAAGGGAATAGTGAACTGGTTTCGAAAAAAGAGAAGGAAGGAAAGATGGATGGAAGGGTAGTAGTTCGACTAGGGAATAATAAATAAAGAAAAAAAATAAGAAAAGGCTAATCCTATGGTTTACACAGAAGAAAACGGCACAACAAGCTCCCAAATGCCGAAATACTAACTTAACATTCCTCTACCGAAATCCCCTCTCTAATTCCCTTCATTCAGCCAACTCTAATCTCTCTCTCAAATCCCTAAAATCTATCCCCTTATCACTCCTTAATCAATGCATTTGACTGATTCAAACTCTTTCCAACAGAGTTCCATTTGGCTACAACTTCTACATGCTCAAAGCATAAAAATAACATCACATTTGCCATTCCAGAGAATCGAACCCAGGTTTCCCCCAACCACTTACACGCCACCTTTTTAACTCCTTAGTGGCGTCACTTAGCCACTTTTCCAGGGGTTCCTTTGTGATGCATTTTACCCACAACTTTTAATAAAGCCATTTACCCAAAGCTCCTAACTCCTTAAGTCTAATGTTCAAAAATTCTTCTGGGTTTTTGGTCACCATATGGGCCTTCCATAAGCCCATTTACCTATTCCAACCATGACTTTTCACTACTAACTACCAAATTTTAAAAACTTTACCAAACTCTCGGAAATTACAAAAACCCAAAAATCAAGATGTTACAGAAGCTCCTTGAAAAATTTTTCATATGTAGGCATCTGCGATATATCTTCAACAAAAGGTAAGTTAATATGCAGTTGTTTAAAAAGTTCAAGAAATTTATCGAATTGTGCATCTATGCGGTCTTTCTTCAACTTTGCTAGATATGGGATTGGTGGTTTATATTCCTTTGGCATTGGATTGTCATTGTTTTCGGGTTTTACTTCCTCTCCTTCGTTTCTGTCAACTTCTTGTAATGGCTTCTTTTCAGATTCAGCTAACATTTTCCCACTCCGGTGTTACTAGGTAGACTTTCTAGTGGTCTCTCTGAAATCATCTTAGCCAACTATCCAATTTGATTTTCGAGCCTTTGGATCGATGCTTCCTAATTTTTAAGTACAGTTTCAGTGTTCTAAAAATTGGTTTTTCCTACTGAAATAAATTTTGTCATCATCTCCTCAAGGTTAGGCTTTTTCTCTTGCTGGTAAGGTTATTGTTGGAAGCTTGGAAGGGGTAGTGGTCTCTGATTCCCTTGGCCTCCCCATGAGAAATTTGGGTGGTTCCTCTAACCTGCATTGTAAGTGTTATTATAAGGGTTATTTTGAGGTCGAGGATTATTACCCATATAATTTAATTGCTCATTTTCATGTTGTGGACATAGGGTAGGTTTCCTGAATTGCTCGTTCCACCTCCATTTGCATCGCATTGCATTATTGGGTGAACCTGTTGTAACACCCCGAACCCGAGACCATCGCCGGTGTCGGACACGAGGGGTTAACAAGCCAAGTTCACATGTTTTGCCCACCAATTTGACATTTCCAGTCAGGCTGGAAGACTGCGTCACCGTCGCCTTAAAAATCATATCTCGAGTTTCAAAACTCGGAAACTGGTTTCGTAAATTTTCCCTGAATTTAGACTCATATATCCATCCATGGATTTATTTCTAGAATTTTTGGTCGGGCCAATTGGTACAGTTTATTAGTTAAAGTCACCCATGTTACAGGGATCGACTGCTCTGACCTTCGCGCGGTGTAACTTGAATATCTCTCTGTACAGGGCTTTAATGCTGGTTCCGTTTGTTTCTAATGAAACTAGACTCAAAATGGAATCTGTAAATATAAGGTATGTCTCCTAATTCTTTCTGGATAATTTATAGGAAATTTTTAAAGTTGCGACAGGGGACCCAGAAACCGTTCTGGCCCTGTTCCACAATAGCTTCAATATCTCTTAACATGTAACTCCTATGACCATTTCGCTTCTTCCATATGAAAATAGACTCATCAAGGTTCATTTACATAGCTTATTCACTATTTAATACCATTCCTACAATTTTTGGTGATTTTTCACATTCACGTCACTGCAGCTGGCAGCATCTGTTTTAAGGTAGGTCTTATCTATTTTTGTAGTCTCCATCAACCAACTAGTCTTGCCATACATAGGTTCACATATGATCATTTTAACCATACCAATGGCTGATCATGTGACCAACACTCCCATTTCAATCCATAATCACATCATGACACCATATATATACATTCAAACCACAAATAGTCTAAGTTCATGCTTCCTTTTACGAGCCATTTTCGCATGGCCGTATACATATCATCGCCACATTTTTAAACCAACAAGGGTAGTCCTATACATGCCATTTCAAAGTTCAACCAAAATTTATACCAAAATAGAGCGTTGATAGTGTGGATGACTTGACTTTATTGATCCCGAATCCGATTGCTATCGGCGAAATCTATAAAAGAGAGCCAAAACAACGGGTAAGCATTTTATGCTTAGTAAGTCTCAAGGAATATAATCAGCTTTAATTAAAGCAATACATTCACATAACCAAATGCATCATTTCATTAATGCACATTCACATAATCATACTTACTTCACCATCCCAACTCTTATGTTCATACACAAATAACGGCTTTATTAAGGCCGATAACTCGTTCTATCATAGGAGCGGATATTCATACGCTCTTACTCCTAGCGCATAAAGCACACACGCACTTACCTTGTCATTGGGAAATTTCACAAGTGCATTAGCTGAAATTTTCCAGCAAGCTTATAATTTTCAAATCACATACCTTGAGTTTAACCGGATGTCGCTACTCATTCAATCGCCTTGGGACATGGCCGGTTATGGTAACCCGCACCAAGGCCTACGGGACTTAACCGGATATCACGATTTGCACAAATGCCTTGGTCTTAGCCCGATTTAACAACTTGCACGAATGCCTTGGTCTTAGCCCGGATATAGCTACTAGCACAATTGCCTTGGTCTTAACCCGGTTATAATTTCCAGCATAATTGTCTTGAGGCTTAGCCGGATATCATTCAATTTCTCATGCACACATACATCAATAATCATTGGACATACATATTTCATTTTCGTTACTAAGGCTCAAACACAATTTTAATCACTAGCATAATCGCCTTGGGACTTAGCCGGGTATTATTCGAATACTCATACACACATAAATCAATAATCAATACATCCATATTTCATTCCACATAATTCAAGTAAGGTCACTTCTTGAGGACTTACCTCGGATGTTGTCGAGCGGCTTTTACGGCTATTCGATCACTTTTTCCTTCCCTTGTCCAATTGTGGCCCTCTTAGCTCTTGAGCTAATTCAAACAAATTCAATTTATTAAAACCTCATTGTGCTAGCTTATGGCGAATATGACAAGGAGTTTAAATGGTCATATGGCCACTCTTTAGCTTGAATACACAATGGTCATGCACATTTTATACTACATCAAGCAATTCAATACAATTTATTTGAGCATCAAGGAAAAGCTAAGGCCTTCAATAGGCTACCCAAGGCGAATATTCATGTACATGTTGAGGCCAATTATGCACTTAATACCTCACAAAACAGCATGCATTTTACTAGTTAATGCTTTGCATATTGTAGCTCAAAACTTATAATATAGCATCAAGCACTCATATGTGTGCTAGGCCGAATGTGCTTGCAATTTCACAATCATTCTTCAACATCTTCTTCTTTAAACAACCATATTCATCACTTAGTTCATAACCAAAACATCATGTGCAAACATATATATACATATATGAGCATGGCGAATTTCAAGGTGTCCATAGCCATCCAAAACACAAATTTTAACTAACATGCAAGAAGCATGAACCATGCTCATGAATGCATCATGGCGAATATGACAATCATGCCCTTTTCAACTTCAATCATGATTAAACAAAAGAAAACTCAAAATCTTACTCAAAAGTAGACAATCCATCATTGCATGCATCATCATCAAGCTTCACACTTAGCATGCAATGGCTTTATCACCATAACAACTTTGGCCAAATACCATTTCCATGGCATAACAAAGATTTGAGCCATGGCTATCATGCACATCAAGTTAGCAACTAAAACATGCATGAAACTCCTAACACAACCTCATACATACCTTAATCTTGATGCAAACTTAGCCAAATCTCCTTCTAGATCTCTTCCAAACCAAGCATGAAGCAAAAATCCTCCTTCTTCCTTAGTTTTGGCTCAAAGAAAGGATGAACAAAATTTTTCTTTCTTTCTCTACAACTCACGGCAATGGGGGAATACCACACTCACACACATTTTTTTCATTCTTTTCTTACCCATACACCTTTGTTTATTATTTCTCCCTAATGCACCAACAAAACATGTTTCATGACATGTTTTGCCCATCCTCTCTTGCCATGGCGGCCACTTCATGTTGGGGGAAATTTGACATGCAAATCCTTATTTTTGCATGCATGAGCAACTAGTCATCACACATTTCCCATCATACTTTCAAAGTTCACTACTAGGTCCTTTCTAGTGAAATTAGCATTTATAACACTAAATCGAAACATCAAAATGTCACACACAAATTAACACATATCATAGGCATCAAAATAAATTTTAAATTATTTTTATGCCTCGATTTTAATGGTCCCGAAACCACATCCCGACTAGGGTCAATTTTGGTGTCACAACTCTCCCTACTTAAGAAATTTTCGTCCCGAAAATCTTACCGTAAATAGGTTTGGATATCGCTCTTTCATAGAGTTCTCGGTCTCCCAAGTAGCTTCTTCTATCCCGTGCTTGAGCCATAACACTTTCACCAATGGAACCCGCTTGTTTCGCAACTCTTTCACTTCTCGTGATAGGATACGAATCGGTTCTTCCTCATAACTCATATTAGCTTGAATTTCAATTTCGATGGACTAATCACGTGCGATGGATCGGATCTATAGCGTCGAAGCATCGAAGCGTGAAAGACATCGTGAACCTTTTGAGTTCGGGGGCAAAATCAAGCGATATGCCACTTTGGACCGACTCGCCGGATATCTCATATGGCCCAATGAACCTCGGGCTCGGCTTGCCCTTACGGTAGAATCGAGTATCTTTCTCCAAGCGATACCTTGAGAAACACTTTATCACCCACGATACTCGATATCCTTACGCTTCAGATCCGCGTCACGACTTCGACGATCGGAGGCTATCTTGGACTTTCACGGATTACTTTCACTTTACATTCAAATCTCTAATCAAATCCACCCGAAAATCTTGCTTTCACCGAGCTCGGTCCAAAACAATGGTGTACGGCATTTACGACCGTACAAGGCCTCGTAGGTGCCATCTTAATACTTGATTGAAAGTTTGTTGTTGTGGCGAATTCAATCAACGGCAAATACCGTTCCCATGAACCACTAAACTCGAGGACGCAACATCTTAACATATCCTCAAGTATCTGAATTATCCGCTCGGATTGACCATCGGTTTGGGGGTGAAAGCGGTCTTTGAAATGCAACTTGGTACCCAAAGCTTCTTGCAACTTTTTCCAAAATCGTGAGGTAAATCTCGGATCTCTATCCGACCACGATGGAAATAGGCACCCGTGTAATCTCACAATCGAGAAAGCGTACAATTCGCTAATTTTTCCATTGAAAAATCCATACGTCTGAGGGACAAAGTGGGCCGACTTAGTCAATCTATCTACCACGACCCAAACCGCATCCTTCTTACTTGCGACAATGGCGGTCCGGATACAAAGTCCATTGTGACTCGATCCCATTTCCACTCGGGTATCGTGATTGGCTGAAGTAATCCTGAAGGCACCTGATGTTCCGCTTTCACTTGTTGACATATTAAACATCTCGAAACAAAATCGGAGATGTCTCGCTTCATACCATGCCACCAAAATCGACATTTCAAATCATTGTACATTTTCGTACTCCCCGGGTGGATTGCCATTCGGCTACAATGGGCTTCATTCAAATTATCGAAATGAGTTCGAATTCTTTGGAACACACGACGACTTTTGAACCTCAAACAATCGTCATCGTCGATTTGAAATTCGAGTCCTTGTTGGAACACACTCGGCCGCTTTGCGACCAACTCGTCGTCGACTTTCGAGCTTCTCGAATTTGATGTATCAATAGTGGTTTGGCTTTCAATTCAGCTACTAACACACTATCGAATCGAACAGACAAGTGCACGTTCATCGCTCGTAAAGCGAATAATGATTTACGACTCAAGGCATCCGCAACCACATTCGCCTTTCCCGGGTGATAGTCAATGACCAGCTCATAATCCTTTAACAACTCGAGCCAACGTCTTTGTCGTAGATTTAAGTCTCTTTGGGTCATCAAATATTTGAGACTTTTGTGATCCGAGTACACATGGCACCTTTCACCAAATAAGTAATGTCGCCAAATCTTTAAAGGCGAATCGATGGCGCCAATTCAAGATCATGGGTCGGATAATTTTTCTCGTGTGGCTTTAATTGCCTCGACGCATAGGCCACAACTCGACCTTCTTGCATCAATACACAACCTAATCCAAGTAGGGAGGCGTCGCTATAGATGACAAACTCTTTCTTGGGACTCGGGTTGCACTAGAATTGGGGCTTCAGGTCAAATAAGTTTTCAGTTGATCGAAACTTTTTGGCATTTCTCCGTCCATTCGAACTTAACATCCTTTTGGAGTAGCCGTCATCGGCGTGGCTATCGTTGAGAAGCCTTTACAAATCGTCGGTAATAACCAAAGCCCCAAAAAGCTCGAACCTCGATAATATTTCTGGAGGCTTCCAATTAAGTATGGCTGAAATTTTATTCGGTCGACTCGAATACCCATTGCGAATACCACATGACCCAAGAAGCTAACCTCTCTTAACGAACTCACACTTGCTTGAACTTAGCATATAATTGCTTATCCCGTAAGATTTGCGGCACTAACCGCAGGTGTTCAAATGTTCGGTCTCATTTCTTGAATAGACCAAGATGTCATCAATGAACACGACTACGAATCGATCCCAATATGGTCTAAAGATCCGATTCATTAAATCCATAAATACCGCAGGGGCATTAGTGAGCCCAAACGGCATCACTAAGAACTCATAGTGACCATATCTTGTTACGAAGGCGGTCTTGGGTGCGTCCGAATCTCGGATTCGCAATTGATAATAGCCCGATCTCAAATCTATTTTCGAGAACACCGAGGCTCCTTTCGGTTGATCGAACAAGTCATCGATCACGTGGTAGCGGATATTTGTTCTTTATCGTCGCTTTATTAAGTCGACGATAGTCGATCTACACCGCATGGTTCCATCCTTCTTTTCACAAACAACACTTTGGCGCACCCAAGGCGAACAACTCGAGACGAGCAAAACCTCTATCCACCAATTCTTGCAACCGAGCTTTCAACTCCTTTAATTCCGTTGGTGCCATACGATACGGAGCTATCGAAATTGGAGTGGTACCGGTACCAATTCGATGCCAAATTCTATTTCCGAGCAATGGTAAACCCGTAATTCTTCGGAAAACATCCGGTATTCACAAACCACGAGCACAGATTCGGGTTTCTTTTCGATTCCTTGTCATCGAAAGCACGTCGCAAGGTACGCTTCGCACCCTTTTCTTACATATTTCGGGCCAACATCGGCGATATTACGGTGGCAACCCTTTAAGTCCGTAGACTCAACCCGAATTATCTTGTTATTCGCGCTCCTCAAATCGATAGTCTTGCTCTTGCAATTTTCAACCGCATCGTGCATGGTCAACCAATCCAACCCAAGAATAACGTCGAACTCATCGAGCGGCAAAAGCATCAAGTCCGCGGAAAACAAGAACCTCGGAACACTAGGGGACTTTTCTTGCACACTTTGTTGACAAGCATGTAATGACCCAAGGGTTTGACACCGAATTACAAACTCGAGAGACTCAATAGGCAAAGTCTTCTTTGGATGCTAAGGTTTCACATATATATGAATGAGTAGAACCGGGGTCAATCAAAGCAATCACATTTGTATTGAAAAGAGTGAAAGTACCAGTAATGACATCCGGAGAGGCAAGCATCCTCGGCGTGCGCGTATGGCATAAGTCCTAGCAGAGCACGAGCCTCGAGATCGATGGTAGCATCTCTAGATCCTCTCGACCGCCACCGACATTGCCCATATTTCTAGGTGGCCTACCTCGGCGATGGTAGCACCGGGTTTCCACTCGACTTACATTCTGTTCATGCATCCTCGGGCAATCCTTCATAAAGTGGTCGGCCGACCCACACTTATAGCAGGAGCGATCACGAAACCAACAGCTCCCCGAATGCCATTTGCCACAATGTGGACACTCCGCCCTCTCTCGGCGATCATTTCCACCACTGGCGATCGAAGTGACTCGTGTGGCCACAGGGGGTCGATCGCGTCCTCGTCTAGAAAAGCTCGAAATGCCTCTAGACCGGCTCGCATCATCTCGAAATCTCTTTGATGCTTGTTGAAGAGACTTTCCCGAGGACCTCTTTCGGAATTCTCCAGTTCCCACATCAGCTTTTGTTTCTCCTTTCTAAGCTCTTGACTTTACAAGCTCGCTCAACAAGTACTACGAACTCTCGTATCTCGAGAATGCCAACGAACATCCTTATATCATCATTCAGCCCATCCTCGAAGCGTTTACACATAATGGCTTGGACGAAATGCATTCTCGCGTCTGGCTAAGCCTCACAAATTTTCGTTCGTGATCGATGGCGACATAGAACCTTGCTTAAGGTCAAGGAATTCCCTTCGCTTTTGGTCGATGAATCTCGATGATATACTTTTTGAACTCGGTTTGAAAGAATTCCCAAGTCACTCGCTCTCTAGGTACCACAAGTCGAGTACTCCACCAATAGTAGGCGGACTCACGTAGCAAGGAGATGGTACACTTTAAGCACTCATCGGTGTATGCAGGATAGCTCATCGAGCACCGGATAGTGTTATCCAACCAAAATTCAGCTCGCTTCGGCATCATCATCATCCGTAGCCTTAAATTCAGTGGCCCCATGTTTTGAATCCTATCGATTGGGGCTTACTTGACCTTATTTGGTCGATCACCGGAGGTATTGTAGGTGCGGGGGTTGCATTTGTCGGGAATGGAGGTTGTGGAACAGCCGTGTTAGTTCGAATGTATTGATTAAACCATTCGTTCATCACACTATAAAAGGCTTGCCTAGCCTCGTCATTCGGATTGCTGGCCATAGGTTGAGAGTCTGCGGCGCTGTCCCTTGCGCGGAGCAGCGCCACACTCTCCACATCATCAGCTATCGCTCGGTTGGGATCGGGATCCATTGCTATAAACAAACACAAAGTCAAATTGTCAGAAATCACCACACTATCGAGTCATCATTTAATGGCATGTATAGCTAGACCCCAAACACATCACGGTAGTCCTAGAATCGACTAAACCGTGGCTCGATACCAATAAAATTGTAACACCCGAACCGAGACCATCGCCGTGTCGGACACGAGGGTTAACAAGCCAAGTTCACATGTTTTGCCCACCAATTTGACATTTCCAGTCAGGCTGGAAGACTGCGTCACCGTCGCCTTAAAATCATATCTCGAGTTTCAAAACTCGGAAACTGGTTTCGTAAATTTTCCTGAATTTAGACTCATATATCCATCCATGGATTTATTTCTAGAATTTTGGTCGGGCCAATTGGTACAGTTTATTAGTTAAAGTCACCCATGTTACAGGGATCGACTGCTCTGACCTTCGCGCGGTGTAACTTGAATATCTCTCTGTACAGGGCTTTAATGCTGGTTCCGTTTGTTTCTAATGAAACTAGACTCAAAATGGAATCTGTACATATAAGGTATGTCTCCTAATTCTTTCTGGATAATTTATAGGAAATTTTTAAAGTTGCGACAGGGGACCCAGAAACCGTTCTGGCCCTGTTCCACAATAGCTTCAATATCTCTTAACATGTAACTCCTATGACCATTTCGCTTCTTCCATATGAAAATAGACTCATCAAGGTTCATTTACATAGCTTATTCACTATTTAATACCATTCCTACAATTTTTGGTGATTTTTCACATTCACGTCACTGCAGCTGGCAGCATCTGTTTTAAGGTAGGTCTTATCTATTTTTGTAGTCTCCATCAACCAACTAGTCTTGCCATACATAGGTTCACATATGATCATTTTAACCATACCAATGGCTGATCATGTGACCAACACTCCCATTTCAATCCATAATCACATCATGACACCATATATATACATTCAAACCACAAATAGTCTAAGTTCATGCTTCCTTTTACGAGCCATTTTCGCATGGCAGTATACATATACATCGCCACATTTTTAAACCAACAAGGGTAGTCCTATACATGCCATTTCAAAGTTCAACCAAAATTTATACCAAAATAGAGGCGTTGATAGTGTGGATGACTTGACTTTATTGATCCCGAATCCGATTGCTATCGGCGAAATCTATAAAGCAGAGAGCCAAAACAACGGGGTAAGCATTTTTATGCTTAGTAAGTCTCAAGGAATATAATCAGCTTTAATTAAAGCAATACATTCACATAACCAAATGCATCATTTCATTAATGCACATTCACATAATCATACTTACTTCACCATCCCAACTCTTATGTTCATACACAAATAACGGCTTCATTAAGGCCGATAACTCGTTCTATCATAGGAGCGGATATTCATACGCTCTTACTCCTAGCGCATAAAGCACACACGCACTTACCTTGTCATTGGGAAATTTCACAAGTGCATTAGCTGAAATTTTCCAGCAAGCTTATAATTTTCAAATCACATACCTTCGGAGTTTAACGGATGTCGCTACTCATTCAATCGCCTTGGGACATGGCGGTTATGGTAACCCGCACCAAGGCCTCACGGGACTTAACCCGGATATCACGATTTGCACAAATGCCTTGGTCTTAGCCGGATTTAACAACTTGCACGAATGCCTTGGTCTTAGCCGGATATAGCTACTAGCACAATTGCCTTGGTCTTAACCCGTTATAATTTCCAGCATAATTGTCTTGGGCTTAGCCGGATATCATTCAATTTCTCATGCACACATACATCAATAATCATTGGACATACATATTTCATTTTCGTTACTAAGGCTCAAACACAATTTTAATCACTAGCATAATCGCCTTCGGGACTTAGCCGGGTATTATTCAATACTCATACACACATAAATCAATAATCAATACATCCATATTTCATTCCACATAATTCAAGTAAGGTCACTTCTTGAGGACTTACCTCGGATGTTGTCGAACGGCTTTTACGGCTATTCGATCACTTTTTCCTTCCCTTGTCCAATTGTGGCCCTCTTAGCTCTTGAGCTAATTCAAACAAATTCAATTTATTAAAACCTCATTGTGCTAGCTTATGGCGAATATGACAAGGAGTTTAAATGGTCATATGGCCACTCTTTAGCTTGAATACACAATGGTCATGCACATTTTATACTACATCAAGCAATTCAATACAATTTATTTGAGCATCAAGGAAAAGCTAAGGCCTTCAATAGGCTACCCAAGGCGAATATTCATGTACATGTTGAGGCCAATTATGCACTTAATACCTCACAAAAACAGCATGCATTTTACTAGTTAATGCTTTGCATATTGTAGCTCAAAACTTATAATATAGCATCAAGCACTCATATGTGTGCTAGGCGAATGTGCTTGCAATTTCACAATCATTCTTCAACATCTTCTTCTTTAAACAACCATATTCATCACTTAGTTCATAACCAAAACATCATGTGCAAACATATATATACATATATGAGCATGGCGAATTTCAAGGTGTCCATAGCCATCCAAAACACAAATTTTAACTAACATGCAAGAAGCATGAACCATGCTCATGAATGCATCATGGCGAATATGACAATCATGCCCTTTTCAACTTCAATCATGATTAAACAAAAGAAAACTCAAAATCTTACTCAAAAGTAGACAATCCATCATTGCATGCATCATCATCAAGCTTCACACTTAGCATGCAATGGCTTTATCACCATAACAACTTTGGCCAAATACCATTTCCATGGCATAACAAAGATTTGAGCCATGGCTATCATGCACATCAAGTTAGCAACTAAAACATGCATGAAACTCCTAACACAACCTCATACATACCTTAATCTTGATGCAAACTTAGCCAAATCTCCTTCTAGATCTCTTCCAAACCAAGCATGAAGCAAAAATCCTCCTTCTTCCTTAGTTTTGGCTCAAAGAAAGGATGAACAAAATTTTTCTTTCTTTCTCTACAACTCACGGCAATGGGGGAATACCACACTCACACACATTTTTTTTCATTCTTTTCTTACCCATACACCTTTGTTTATTATTTCTCCCTAATGCACCAACAAAACATGTTTCATGACATGTTTTGCCCATCCTCTCTTGCCATGGCCGGCCACTTCATGTTGGGGGAAATTTGACATGCAAATCCCTTATTTTTGCATGCATGAGCAACTAGTCATCACACATTTCCCCATCATACTTTCAAAGTTCACTACTAGGTCCTTTCTAGTGAAATTCGCATTTATAACACTAAATCGAAACATCAAAAATGTCACACACAAATTAACACATATCATAGGCATCAAAATAAATTTTAAATTATTTTTATGCCTCGATTTTGTGGTCCCGAAACCACATCCCGACTAGGGTCAATTTTGGGCTGTCACACCTGTGAAGAACCAAGTAAACCATTAATTTTTCTATTCAAAAGTTCTACCTGATTAAAGAGCATAGTGACAGAATTGACGTTAAAAACGCCGGCTGCTTTCATCGGCTTTATCCTCATGACTTGCCACTGATAATTATTCAGTGACATCTCTTCTATAAATTCATAAGCCTCTTCAAGTGTCTTATTATTGATAGTTCTACCAGCAGTTGCGTCAATCACCTGTCTAGTCGAAGGATTAAGGTCGTTGTGAAAAGTTTGAACCTGTAGCCAAAGTGGTAACCCATGGTGATGGCACCTTCTCAATAGATCCTTGTATCTCTTCCATGCATCATCGAGGGTTTCTAAATCCATCTACACAAAAGAAGAAATACCATTCCTTAATTTAACCATTTTACTCGGCGAAAAGTATTTAAGTAAAAATCTTTCAGTCATTTGTTCCCAAGTGGTGATTGACCCTCGTGGTAATGAGTTCAACCACTGTTTAGCCTTATTCCTCAATGAAAAATGAAACAACCGAAGGTGAATGGCATCATCAGAATCGCCATTGATCTTAAAAGTGTCGCAGAGCTCCAGAAAATTTGCCAATTGAGTGTTTGTATCATTATCCTGCAAACCATCAAACTGAACAAATTGTTGTATCATTTGAATGGTGTTAGGTTTCAGCTCAAAATTATTTGCAGCAATAGCAAGTCTAACTGTGCTCGATTCAGCTCTTGTTAAACTAGGTTTAGCATAATTATACATAGTACGAGAAGCAGGATCCTGATTTACTGGGTTCGCAATAGCCACATGAGGTAGCGGATTATTATTATGATTATCAGCTATCTTCTCGGTTTTGGTTTGAATATCGTCCTCTTACCCTTCCTCTATGTATCGTAGGCTTTGCCTTATCTCTCTTCGATTTCTGCGAGCTATGCTTTCGATCTCACTATCAAAAAGTAGAGGTCTTGACGGGTTTCTTCTAGTCATAAACTATAAAAACCTGCCAGAAGTAAATAAAAGAAAATTTAGTGATAGAAACAAAATTAAAATAAAAATTAAATTGGAATAAAATAAATGGCTAAAGTAATAAAAATTAAGCGTTCCTAATATCTTAGTTCCCTGCAACGGCGCAAAAAAACTTGATGTGCGTGATAAGTTTTATATTTATGATTGATTGTATTTGAAAACTAACTATTATCACGATAAAGGCAAGTGCACCTATCGAACAGTAGTATAGCATATAGCAAGACCGGAATGTCGAACCCACAGGAACTAAAAGTACTAGTATTAACCTTCTTTTTATTATCTAGCCTAAAAATAAGGGGATTAAGAATGCACAGGAAGTAAATTGGGGAAATAATTTTGGGAAAACTGATTGATTTAGACAATACCCAAGGAAGAATCCACCTAGATTTCACTTGTTATTTGACTCTGAATTAGACGATTTATTCACTTGACTCATTCCGTAGAGATCCCTAGTTTATATTATCATCTCTCTCGAAACTAACAACGTCTAACCCTAGGTTGATTAATTGAAATCTCTTTCTAATTAAAACCCCTAATTTTGCATTAACTCGATCTATGGATTCTCTTATTAGGTTTCACCCTAATCTGACAAAGTTATGTCTCCCTATGTCTAGGGGTGCAATCAAATCAGCTTAATTATGCTAGATCTACTCTTAGACAAGGACTTTTGCTCCTTTGAATAAGCACATCAATACTTGAATCAATATCCTGAAATATTAAAGCAAGAATTAAGAACATATAATTAATAACAAATTAAGTATTTATTATATAATTCAGAATATAGTAACAAGATCCGTCTTAGGTTTCATCCCCCATAGGTATTTAGGGGATTTAGTTCATATGTGTAAAAGACAACATCTCAGAAGAATAATAATAACAAAACATAAAGAAACCCAAAAACCCTGAAGGAAATTGAAGGGACATCTTCAGTCTTGAAAGAGAATTCGACTTCTGAGATGGATCAATCGGCTTTCTTCGAGTAATTCCTTGCCTCCCACTCCGTGTGTCCCCTTTAATCCTCCTCTAGGGTGTTTATATAGGCTTTAGAATAGCTCAGAACCCTCAAAAGTGCCCCTTTCCGAGTAGAATTAGGGTTGGGCTCGATAGGGATACGGCTTTGTGCCACGCTCGTGTGGAAGTCTGTTAAATAGGAACGGGCATGTGGTATACCCGTGTGACGAAAACCAGGCCATGTTGATTTCCCATGTTGACCTATTTTCTCCGTCTTTGGCCCGTTTCTCGCTCTTTTTACTCTCCTATTCTCACCTAAGTATAAAACATGAAATTAAAGGATTAAGAGCATCAAATTCCATAAATCTAATGCTAATTCATCCAAAAATGTGCTAAGAATGGGATAAAAATATGTATAAATTACGATTTATTAGTGAGAAAAAGATACATGGGGTTGAATTGATCGGAGAAATCGAAGAGAAAGTGAAAGTGATTCATGATAGGTTGAAAGCTACTTCAAATCGACAGAAATCGTACGCTAATTTGAAGCTTAAAGATATTGAATTTTAGATCGGCGATAAGGTGTTTCTGAAAGTATCGCCTTGGAAAAAAATTCTCCGTTTTGGTCGCAAAGGAAAGTTTAGTCCTCAATTTATCGGATCGTGTGAGATTATTGAAAGAATTGGGCCAGTGGCTTATCAACTTGAGTTACCGTCAGAGTTGGAAAAGATTCATAATGTGTTTCATGTGTCGATTTTATGACGGTACCGATCAAAGCCATAGCATATAGTATCTCCGACCAAGGTTGAAATTCAGCCCGACATGTCGTATAACGAAGAATCGATCAAAATTTTAGCTCGAGAGATTAAAGAGGTAAGAAATAAAAGAATAACTTTAGCGAAGGTTCTTTGGCATCGTCACGATATTGAAGAGGCTACTTGGTAACCCAAGGAAACCAAGAGAAAACAATACCTGACCTATTTTCTGGTAAGATTTTCAGGGACAAAAATTCCAAAGGGGGAGAGTTGTAACAACCCATTTCAGTGTAGCCAAAATAGTGGTTTCGAGACCACAAATTTGAGATCGTAAAAATTTATTTTTATATTATTTTAATATCAACAACATGTTAGAATTATGGTATACAGATTTTGTTAAGAAATTTTACTATTTGTATGCTAAATTTGTGAAATAGGACTAAATCGCATAAAGTGTGAAAGTTGTCTTCTGCTAGCAAAAGGTGTTAAAGAGCTATAAAACTTTGAAGTAGAGGTCCTTATTGAGTAATTAGACACTAATTGAGTTAGTGGATGTACATGAAGTGTAATCATGAAATTTGTGATGTTAGGTTAGTATTAGGTAATTAAAAGATAAAATAATTAAAACAAAATTTACCAACCTATTTGCTTCATCTTTTCCACAGAAATTTTCAGTAAAGCAGGGGTTTTTGAAGCTTAAAATTTTAGCCACTTAGTTCCCTTGCATGTAAGTAATTCTTTGACACGTTTTTGTTAATTTTTATGTTTTAGGAACCATTGTAACTTAATTTAGCTAAATGGAGGATTAATTTGCAACATGGTTGAAAGTATAGGGTTTTTCCATGAGAGCTTTTTAATTATTCTTGAAGTTTAATGGAAGAAAATGAATCTTGGTTTTTAAATAAACAACTTTTGTTGAAATTGTCAATTAAGGGCTAAATTGAGAAAAGTAAAAATTGTGTGTTAAATATGTGATATTGGGAATTATATGGGCTGCTATAAGCACCAATAAAATTCGACTAGGCTTGGGTGTAGAGAAATTTTCATGAATTTCATTTTTACAAGCCTAGGAACTAATTTGTAATGAAGTCAAATGTTTAGGGGCAAAATGTTAATTTTGTCATAACATGAAATTGGATTGAATTGATTAGAATAAGTATTAGATTAGTTAAATGTGATTATATATAGATCAAGAAAAGCCACATTCGGATCTAGATCGGGGAAAGACAAAGTAGTGGATTAATCGGTCAATTGTCTTCGTACTAATTCGAGGTGAGTTCATATGTTTAATAAGCATTAAATTATATGTGTTTTAAATGCTTAATTAGTATAATTATAATGATACAACACCACGGAAGTTCTTGACAAGGTATCGACAATGTATGAATCTAGGTTGAACCTTAGGAATAGATAAGATACAAATGACATGTCTTTAGGGGTTGCCATGTTTTTGGGTGCTGGTCTCGTACGACCTACCGGTGGCTGAGTTTTTCAGCATGTGTTGTGGATACTTTATAGCTTGTGTGAGCAGACCCATTGATGGCTTGAGAGTGAGCATCTCTATAAGAGATATGAGATAGAGGTGATTTCGACCACGTATTGGCACTTAGTGTGCGAGACACTCGAGTATCCGATAGTATTCCAATTGGTTCAATGGATATAGTGATATTACGAGGTTATACGAGTTCAATACGAATTAGTACAAGTATTTATGTGTAATACGAAAATTTAAATTGTTAAATTCATATATGGCTAACATGATTGTGGTTATGTGTTTGGCTGAGGGCCAATTGGAAATTACCTAGTTTTAATTATGGTTATCTAAATTGTGGATGAATGGTAAGTATATTTTAGTTAAATGAACTTACTAAGCTTAATTGCTTACTTTGTTTATTTTTCGTGATTTATAGTATTTCAGCAACTCGCTCAGTTCGGAAGTTGTCGGAGATTGCATCACACTATCAAACAATTACTTTGATACTTTAGAATTTATATTTTGGGTTAAATGGCAGGTGTCTTGTTGAGTTTTGGCCATTTGATTTGGCTTGTAAATTGGTCATGTATTTTGGTATGTATATATGTATAAATGGCATTATGATATTCTGTGTGTAATTGCTATAAGAATGTTGTGCTTGCGCAAATGTGTTTTGGTACTAAATAGTTGGAATTGAGATGAGTATACATGCTAGAATTTAGGCACAATGTCTTCTATATATGTATTTGACCATCTAGGTAAACTTTGGAAGTATGTTTGATATGTGTTAAAGTGGTCAAGTTAATGTGCTTATGGATATCATGTTGTATGTGTGGATATTACATGTTATAAACTTGATATTGGTTGGTTTTGAATGCCTATTTATGCCTTGGTTATGTGCAAATTGATGTGTATAGGTTGATACCAATGTGGGTGAGGAATATTGCTTGGAAAATGGCCTAATTTTGTCCACACGGGCAGAGACACGGGCTTGTGTCTCAGCCGTATGTGACACACGACTAGGTGACACGGTCGTGTGTCCCCTAGTACTTCTATAAAAACAAAATCAGTAGATTCACACGGCCTAGCACAGGGGCGTGTGGCTTGGCCGTGTGGCACAAATTAGTTGACCCTCTAGTTTTCACACAACTTAGCACATGGCCTGGCACAAGGACATGTAGGACCATTTCAAATGGTACACGGCCTGGCACATGTGTGTGTGGTTCACCGTGTGACCCAAGTCAGTGAGTTACACAGGGTCGAACACGGTCTGGGACACGGTCGCGTGACCCTATTTGAGAAATTGACCTGACAACTATGGAAAAAAGCCATTCAACGTAGTAAACGGCCAAATCTTAGATTCTAAACCATATCATACACCGAGGAGATTTTCTCATTCGATGAACCAAACGAGATGGCTGAACAGACAATATGCCAGCTCGCTTCGGTACTGGATAAACAACAACCCTTATATATAACCTATCCGGTAGGTGGAACACCGTTCAAGTTAAAGTCAGGTTTGATCCATTTACTACCCACTTTCCATAGATTGCAGAATGAAAATCCGCACACCCACCTTAAATAGTTCCATATAGTGTGCACAAGCATGATGCCTCAAGGAGTAACTGAAGACCAAATCAAACTTCGTGCTTTTCCTTTCTCATTAGCCAACTCTGCTAAAGGGTGGCTATTTTATTTTCCTCCGGGATCTGTCAACACATGGTCTGACATGCCACATTTTTTCTTAACAGGTTCTTCCTGCAACTCGAGTAGCTGAACTAGGGAGGGACATTGTGGGAATCTATCGAAAGGACACTGAATCGCTCTACGATTAATGGGAGCAGTGCAAAAAGTTGCGTGCAAGTTGCCCATAACATGGACTGACTAAGTAGTCACTCTTGTAGTATTTCTATGAGGGTTACTCCCAATGAAAATAAAAATGATAGATGCTACAAGTGGGGGACACTTGTTAATATGACGCCTCAGAAAGCACAAGAGTTGATTTCGACAAACGGCTGCTAACTCTCAACAATTCCGACCGGCCACAGAACCCATAAGACAGGTTCATGGGTTAAGTTCTCTATCTCTAGAAGATAAAATTGATAAGCTAACTAACGTTGTTCAGACTTTGCTTATAGATAAAATAGGCCCAGCACAGTTGTGCGGAATTTGCGTTAAGCCAGATCATCCGACGGACTCATGTCTGATTTTACATGAGGATTCGACAAAGCAAGTAGATATTGTCGAGAACTTTTCAAGACCACCCCAAAGGCGATATGACCCCTACTCAAACTCATACAATGTGGGGGTAGAAAGATCACTCGAACCTAAGTTATAGGTCGAACCCTCAGTTCAATCAATCGTACCAACAAAGGCTGCCTCAAAATCAACAAATACCACTCCCAGATTCATATTTGGAAGCCATAGTGGAAAGACTAGCCAATAGTACTGAGAAATTTTAACAAAAAACTAACATGCATTTGTAGGAGTTGGATAAGCAAGTGAGCAAGCTCACGCTCATGATTAGCCGTTTGGAGTCCCAAGGTAAGCTACCATCCTAAATAGAGCTAAACCCTCGACACAATGCAAGTGCTATGACATTGAGGAGTGAGAAGGTTTTGGAGCCCCTACTTTGCATGAGTCGTACCCACGAATTTAGTTGAGACAATGAGAAACTTGATACAAAGGCTCCAGCAGAGTCAACACCATAAAAATCATTTGCAGGACCACCTCCGTTTCCTGGAAGACTTGTCCAGTGCAAAAATGTGTGAGAAAAGAAGGATATCATCAACATCTTTCGAAAGGTAGAAATCAACATACCTCTTATCGATATGATTAAGCAGATTCCACGGTACGTAATATTCTTAAAAGAATTATGCATGAGTAAAAGAACACCCTTGGACAATGAAAAGGTAAGTGTCAGAGAAAATGTCTCTGCCATTTTGCAAAAGAAAATACCACCCAAATGTAAGGCAATGTGTGACTTAGGCACATCAATTAATGTTACGCCTTTATCAATTTGTAAACTACTTAACATGGGCCCTTTGAAGGAAACAAGTGTAATTATTTAGTTTGCAGATAAATCTCTAGTGCATCCAGAGGGAGTATTGGAGGATATTCTTGTTAAGGTGAATGAGTTAATATTTCCTGCCAACTTCTACATTATCAACATGGAGGATGAAAATTCGGGTAATTCATCTGACATACTTCTTGGAAGGCCATTCTTAAGTACCACACAAACGAAAATTGACGTACGAAGTGGGATACTCACTATGAAGTTTGTTAGGGAAGTGGTGAAATTCAATATCTATGAGGCCATGAATCGTCCTATAATGATTTTTAATGTTTCTAATATTGATATAATCTGTCCTTTAATTGAATTATATTTAAAATATCATGAAGATGATGAATTACGAACTGTTCTTTACAAAAGTTTAGATTTTAATGCCATAAAGGAACTAGATGAGTGGATAACCTTTAAAGAGTCTATCCACGAACAGTGGCTCATATGGAGGCTTCGTAATTATGGAAAAATCCAAGTAAAATTTTTGAATTATCTCATTCACAAACTAAGCTTGTACCATCTATTCTGGAGGTTCTAGAGTTGGAACTCAAACCACTTCCGGACAATTTGAAGTACGTTTTTCTAAGCAAAGGAAATACCTTACCGGTAATAATCTCGAGTAAACTCTCGAAGGTAGAAGAGGAAAACTTGGTACGAGTTCTTAAAGACTATAAAGAGGTAATTGGATGGACGATAGTCGAAGTAAAGGGGTTGAGTCCGTCGACTTGCATGTACAAAATTCAAGTTGTGGATAATGTTATTCCCAAAAGAGGGGCTCAAATGCGTCTCAATCTGCCTATGATGGAAGTGGTAAGAAAAGAAGTTCAAAAGTTACTTGATGCTGGGATTATCTATCCCATTTCTAACAGTAATTGGGTCAGCCCAGTCCATGTAGTTCCAAAAAAAATCGGCGTGATCGTAATTGAGAAATCAACAGGTGAGATGGTTCCCACTGGGTCCAAAACGGGTTGAGAGTCTGCATGGATTATAGGAAGTTGAATTCCTTAACTTAGAAAGATCATTTTCCACTTTCTATTATTGGCCAGATGTTAGAATGTTCATCTAGAAAATCTCATTATTTTTGTCTTTATGGTTACTCAAGGTTTTTCCAGATTCTAGTGACATTGGGGGATCAAGAGAAGACGATATTTACGTGTCCATTTGGCACGTTCGCTTGCAGATGAATGCCGTTCAAAATTTTCAATACACCAACAACATTTCAGAGGTGTATGGTAAGTATATTTTTGGACTACGTCGAGAAAATAATTAAGGTGTTCATGGACGACTTTACTGTGTATGGTGAGTCCTTTGAGGTGTGTTTATCAAATCTTGAAAAAATTTTGGAAAGATGCTTAGAATTTAATCTTGTTCTAAATTATGAGAAATTTCATTTTAAGGTGGATAAAGGATTAGTTCTAGGTCATATTATCTCAGCCAAAGGAATTTTTGTCTATAAATCAAAAATCAACATTATTAACTCACTGCCATACCCCACAACTGTGAGGGGGATTTGTTCTTTCCTTGGTCATGCAGGTTTCTACAAGCGATTCATTAAATACTTCTCAAAAATTGTGCAACCGCTTTGTAATCTCTTATAGAAGAACAAGGAGTTCGAGTTTGACCAATCATGCGAAGATGCATTTGACATGCTCAAACATAAGCTCATTTCAGCACCTATCGTTCAACCACCAAATTGGAATTATCCTTTTGAAATAATGTACGATGCAAGTGACCATAACATAAAAGCAGTCCTTGGGAAAAGAATCAAGAAAGAACCATACGTTATTTCCTATGCGTCAAAGACTTTGGATGCTGCCCAAAACAATTACTCGACTACTGAAAAAGAGTTCCTAGCTATAGTTTTTGCTTAGGAATTTTTTTTTAATATTTATTAGGGACTAAGATTGTTGTTTTCTCTGATCATGCAGCTCTTAAATATCTAATCAGAAAAGGGGAAGCAAAACCGAGGCTTATTAGGTTGATATTACTTTTGCAAGAGTTTGATCTCAAAATAAAGGATAAGAAAGAATGCAAAAATTTGGTAGCTGACCATCTAAGCCGAATTCCACCATCGAAGGATGTCACACCACTTAAAGGCGATTTTCTGGATAAAAGTCTGCTTGCTACTCAGACAATTTTCCTCTGGTACGCAGACATGGTGAATTACCTTGCTACAGGTATAGTCTCTTCTAACTTATCGCAATCTGAAAAAGATAAAATCAAACGTGAATCACAGTACTAAATTTTGGGATGACCCCTACCTTTGGAAATAATGTTCCGATCAAGTAATTCGACGATGCATTGCAGAAACTGAGGGAAAATCAATTCTAAATTTTTGTCATTCTTACGCATATGGTGGACATTTTGACCCTAAACGAACTACACATAAAATACTTGAATGTGGACTATATTGGCCACATATTTTTCGAGATGCATATTTTTCTGTAAAACATGCGAAAAGTGTCAAAGGGTAGGAAACTTAAGCTAGAAAAATGAAATGCCTAGGCAACTTAAGCTAGAAAAATGAAATGCCTCTAACCCCTGTACATGTCTGTGAAATATTTAATATATGGGGCATTGATTTTATGGGACCTTTTGTCTCATCATACGATAACGTTTAAATTTTACTTGCAGTTGACTATGTGTCGAAGTGGGTGGAAGCAAAAGCCACTCGTCATGCTGACACGAAAACGGTAGTTGATTTCTTAAAGAGTTATATTTTTTCCAGATTTAGTACACCGCAAGCATTGATCAGTGATCGGGGAACGCATTTTTGTAATAAGATAATTGACACACTTTTGAAAAAATACGAGATTGATAAACCATAAATGTAACATGTTTTAATCCCATGCTTGGCATGTTTTTGAATGATATATTACATAAATCAGTGAATTTGATGATCATAATCCTTTAATTTCATGTTTATATACTTAGGTGAGAATAATGGAGAAAAAGAGCGAAAAACGGGTCAAAACCGGACAAAATAGGCTGTCTTAAGGATTCACATGGCGAAGCCAATCCTACACGAGCTGAGCACATGCCCGTGTGAACCACACAGGCTGGCCACACGCCCATGTGCCAGCCCCTGTTGATATCGTTCCTTATTTCCAAAACATGCGAAAAAAGCCAATTTTGGGGGTTTTTGAGCATTCTAAAGTTTATAAATACATATTAGAAGAGGACCTAAAGGGACACGTGGAGTAGAACACAGAAATTACTCGAAGAACATCGACAGACTCAACTTAGAAGCAGGATCTCCTTCAAGACTGAAGATCTCTATTCAAGTTCTCTCGAAGTTTTTGGGTTTCTTTATGTTTTGTTATTTTCCTATTTTTGAGATGTTTTCCTTACATAGTATGAACTAAATTCTCTAAATACCTAGGGAAGATGAAACCTACGACGGATCTTATTATTTGATTTGTTCTGAATTACATGATAAATATTTGTTCTTGATCTCAATTATATGTTCTTATTTCATGTTTTTAATGTTTTCAGGATATTAATTCATGATTGATGTACTTTTTCAGTGGAGCAAAAGTCCCTGTTTTAGAGTAGATCTCGCATAATTAGTTGGATTTGCACGTAACCCTAGAAATAGGGTGACATAAATCTACCAGATTAGAGTCAAATCTAATAGGGAAATCTATAGATCGAGTTGATGCAATGATAGGAGTTTTAATTAGAAAGAGATTTCAATTAATCAACCTAGAGTCAGTTATTTTTACTCTCAAAAGAGATATTAATATAATTTAGGGATTTTTATGGCTCAAGTCAAATGAATAAATCGTTAATTCAGATTTAGAATAATAAGTGAAGTCTAGGTGGATTCTTTCTGGGTATTGTCTCTCTCATAAGTTTTCTTTGATTCTATTCCTAAGTCGCTCTCTGTCGCTTAGTAATTAGTTTAGTTAAAATTAGAATTTAAAACAAACCCCTTAATTTATAGGCTAGATAATAAAAAGATCGTAATTGCTAGTACTTTTAGTCCTCGTGGATATGATATTCCCGACTCACCATCGCTATACTACCATTCGATAGGTGTGCTTGCCTTTTTCGTATTTTAGTTAGTTCGTGACGTCATCAAGTTTTTGGCGCCACTATCGGGAACTAAAATATTAGGAACACTTAATTTTTATTACTTTAGCCTTTTTTATTTTTTATTTTTTTATTTTTTATTGCATTTTGTTTTTGTTTTTATTTTAATTTACTAACTTATCTTTTATTTGCTTCTGGCAAGTTCCTTTAGTTTATGACTAGAAGAAACCCGTCAAGACCTCTAGTATTTGACAGTGAGATCGAAAGTACAGCTCATAGAAATCGTAGAGAAGCGAGGCAAAGTCGACAAAGCACAATAGAAGAGCAAGAGGATATGGTAGTAAATCATAATAATCAGCTACTTCTTGTGGTTGCTGTAAATCCTATAAATCCAAATCCTACTCCTCATACTATGTACGATTATGCTAAGCCCACTCTCACTGTGGCTGAATCGAGTATTGTTAGACCTGCTATTGCTGCAAATAATTTTGAACTGAAACTTAACACTATTCAAATAATTCAACAGTTTGTTCAGTTTGATGGTTTGTAAGATGAAGACCCAAATACTCATTTGGCCAATTTTTTGGAATTTTGTGATACTTTCAAGATAAATGACATTTTTTATGATGCCATTCACCTTCGGTTGTTTCCCTTTTCATTGAGGAATAAGGCTAAATAGTGGTTGAACTCTTTACCACGAGGTCCTATCACTACTTGGGACCAAAAGACCGAAAAATTTTTGCTGAAATACTTTCCACTAGCTAAGATAGCCAAATTGAGGAATGATACCTCTTCCTTTGTGCAAATGAATTTAGAAACTTTATATGATGCATGGGAGAGGTATAAGGATTTATTGAAAAGGTGCCCTCATCGTGGGTTACCCCTATGGCTACAGGTTTAGACTTTCCACAATGGTTTGAACCCCTCAACTAGGCAAATGATCGACGCAGCTGCCGGTGGTACTATAAATAATAAAACACCTGAGGAGGCTTATGAGTTCATAGAGGAAATATCACTAAATAATTATCAATGATAAGTGCAGCCAGTGTTTTTTAACGTGATGTGGTCACCATGTTGTCAAATCAAGTGAAACTTTTAAATTGAAAGATTGATGGTTTATGTGGTTCTATGCAGGTATATCTGGTGATGCAGTGTTACATGAGTGGAGCTGGAATGAGCAATTCAAAGTATTAACCCTATTGTCCTACAATGGAAAATGAGCAAATGAATTATATGGGTAATAATCCTAGACCTCAAAATAATCTTTACAGTAACACTTACAATGCAGGTTGGAGAAACCACCCAAATTTCTCATTGGGAGGTTAAGAAAATCAAAGACCACCACCCCCCCTGGGTTTTCAGCAATAACCTTATCGGCAAGAAAAGAAATCGAACCTTGAAGAGATGTTGGAAAAATTTATTTTAGTGTCAGTGACTCGTTTCCAAAACATCGAAACAGCTTTGAAAAATCAGCAAGCATCAATTTAAGGGCTCAAAAATCTAATTGGGTAGCTTGCTAAATTAGTTTCAGAAAGACATCAAGGTAGTTTGCCTAGTAACACTTAACCCAATCCAAGAGAGCATGTGAAAGCAGTTACATTAAGGAATAGGAAAGCGTTAACTGAAGCTGAAAAGAAATTGCCACAAGAATTTGATAAGGAAAAGGAAGAAGAGGTCAAACCCGAAGTGAGTGTAACATCGGTACTCAAAGAATATAAACCACCCATCCCATATCCAGCAAAGTTGAAGAAAGACTGCATAGATGCACAATTCAGTAAATTTCTTGAACTTTTTAAACAGTTGCATATTAACTTACCTTTTGTTGAAGCTATTTCGCAGATGCCTATATATGCAAAATTTTTGAATGAGCTTTTAACAAATAAAAGGAAATTTGAAGAGCTGTCTACAGTGGAACTTAACGAGGAATGTTCAGCTATCCTTCAAATAAACTGCCAACCAAACTGAAAGATCTAGGAAGTTTTACTATTCCCTCTTTAATTGGTAATATTGAAAAGGCATTAGCTGATTTAGGTGCTAGCATTAATTTGATGCCTTATAAAATGTTCAAGCAACTTGGTCTTAGGAAACCAAAACCCACTAAGATGAGTATTCAATTAGCCGATAGATCTGTTAAATATCCTAGGGGTATTATTGAAGATGTGCTAGTTAAAGTAGATAAATTCATATTTCCTGTTGCTTTTGCTGTGCTTGACATGGATGAGGATGTTGAAGTACCTTTAATTTTAGGTCACCCATTTTTAGCCACTACTAGAGCTGTTGTTGATGTGGGTGACGATAAACTTATGCTTAGGGTATGTGATGAAGAAATTATTTTTAAAATCTATGATGCTATAAGACTCTCTATAGAACAAGATGATTTTTGTTATTTTATTGATTCGATGGACCATGTTATTCAAGATTCTTTACAGGAAATTGTTCATAAGAGTACATTGAAACTGTGTCTCGTTCAAGAAGATGAGGTAGATGATGATAATACCGTGATAGGTAAGAAAAAAGTAGAGTTAAATTCTAATGAATCTTCACTTAGACAGAAGAATTATGAGGGCATTGAGGTAAATGATGAATTAAAATTAAAACCCTCTATTGAAGAACCTCCTAAATTAGAACTGAAATAATTACCTAATCATTTAGAGTATGCATTTCATGGAAATAATTCTACATTGCTAATGATTATTATGTTAGATTTACATCCAAACGAGAAATATGAGTAAGCTCAAGTATTGAAGGAGCCAAAAAGAGCCATAGCTTGGAAGATTTCTAACATCAAATGGATCAGTCTTTTTTTTTGCACCCATAAAATTTTAATAAAGGGTGAATCCAAACCATGTGTGCAAGCCCAAAGACGACTAAATCCTAACATGAAAGAAGTCATTAAGGCTGAGGTAATTAAACTTCTAGATGCTGGAGTTATTTATCCTATTTCTGATAGTTCTTGAGTGAGTCCTGTGCAGGTCATTCCTAAAAAGGGAGGCATGACTGTTGTAGCAAACGAGAAGAATGAGTTGATCCCAACAAGAACAGTCACGGGACGGAAAGTCTGCATTGACTATAGAAAGTTGCACAATGCCACAAGAAAAGATTACTTTTCTTTACCATTCATTGATCAAATGTTAGAAATATTATCTAGGCATATTTATTATTGCTTCTTAGATGTACTCTCTGGCAACATTCAAATCCCAATAGCTCCCGAGGATCAAGAAAAAATGATATTTACATGTTCATACGGTACGTTTGCTTATCAAAGAATACCTTTTGGATTATGTAATGCTCCTGCTACTTTTCAGTGCTGCATGTTGGTTATTTTTGATAAACTCGTAGAGGATATTATGAAGGTATTTATGGACGACTTCTTGGTATTCGGTAATTCTTTCCATCTTTGTTTTAAAATTTTAAAACGATTTCTAATGAGATGTGAGGAAACGAATCTTGTACTTAATTGGGAAAAATATCACTTCATGGTTCGAGAAGGGATTGTGATAGGCCATAAAATTTCTAGTAAAGGGATTGAGGTTGATAGAATGAAAATTGAAACAATTGAAAAACTGCCTCCCCCTAGTTCAGTTAAGGCTATTCAAAGCTTTTTAGGACATACTGGATTTTATAGAAGATTTATTAAAGATTTCTCTAAAATAGCTAAGCCTTTAACGAATTTGCTAGAAAAAGATGTGCCTTTCAATTTCAATTAAGAATGTTCAGAAGCATTTAATACCCTGAAAGATAAACTAATTAATGCTCCGATTGAAGTTGCACCTGATTGAAGTTTACCCTTTGAACTAATGTGTGATACGAGTGATTTTGCAGTAGGTGCAATTCTTGGACAGCCAAGAGACAAGCATTTTCAACCGATATATTATGCTAGCAAGAAATTGACAGCCGCAAACGAAAACTAAACGACTACTGAAAAAGAATTTCTAGATGTGGTTTTTGCATTCGATAAATTTAGACCATATCTAATATTATCTAAAGTTGTCATTTACACTGACCATTCGGCTCTATGTTATCTCCTCACTAAATCAGATGCAAAACCCCGACTGATAAGATGGATTTTATTATTGCAGGAATTCGACTTAGAAATCCAAGATAAGAAGGGAGATAAAAATCTTGTAGTAGATCACCTCTCCAAGTTAGAGAATTCATATCTCAACGAGCTTGATGAGAATGAGATAAATGACTCGTTTCTTGAGGAAAAAATTTTGGTTATAACTGATTCTGAAGTTCCTTGGTTTGCAGATATTGCGAATTATTTAGCTGCTAACATCTTACCAAAGGGATTGACACATCATCAGAAGAAGCGATTATTTGCCAATGTGAAAAATTATTTTCGAGAGGACCCCTTTCTTTTTCATTTATGTGCAGATCAAATAATTCGGAGATGTGTTATGAAATCAGAAGCGAGTAAAATCTTAGAAAACTGTCACTTAGGACCAGCAGAAGGACACTATAGTTGGACTAGAACAACACATAAAGCACTTGAGTCAGGTTTTTATTGGCCTACACTGTTTAGAGATGCTAATAGGTATGTTACTTCTTATGATAGATGCTAGAGAACAGGTAACATTTCTAAACGTGATGAAATGCCTCAAACTTATATACTTTTAGGTGAAATATTTGATGTATGGGTTATTGATTTTATGGGTCCATTTCTGAGTTTGTATGGTAATAAATATATCCTAGTAGCGATCGATTACATGTCAAAATGGGTGGAGGCTCAAGCTTTACCTACAAATGATGCTAGAGTGGTAGTTAGGTTTCCCAAAAAGCTCCTTTCTCGATTCGAAACACCCATAGGACAGCTCAATTTGGTAAAGTACTTAAGAAATATGGAGTGTATCATAGGGTAGCTACCCCTTATCATCCTTAAACTAGTGGACAAGTCGAGGTCGCAAATCGAGAGTTTAAAAGCATCCTAGAGAAAATCGTAGAATCAAACAGGAAGGATTGGGCGATAAAAATAGATGACGCGTTATGGGCATATAGAACTGCTTTCAAAACACCCATAAGAACATCTCCTTACAAACTTGTTTATGGGAAAAGTTGTCATTTACCATTTGAGTTAGAGTACAAAGCATTTTAGGCTATAAAATTTCTAAATTATGATCTCTAACTTGCAGATGAGAAGAGATTGATGCAGCTGAACGAGTTAGATGAATGGTGAGCGAACGCTTATGAGAACTCACAGTTATACAAAGAAGTGACAAAGCAACACCACGACGCTCGTTTAAAGCATCCTAAACAATTTGAAGTTAGAGATCTTGTCCTCTTATATAATTCAAGGCTCAAGTTGTTTTTTAGAAAGTTAAAATCAAGATGGTCAGACCCATTTGTAGTACAAATCGTTTTCCCTTACGGTACAATAGAGGTAAATCACCTAAAATATGGCACATTCAAGGTAAACGACCATCAACTTAAACTCTATAACGGCAAGGATTTTAGGAATGATAGAGAGGAGCTTTAGTTCTATAAACCTTCGTAATCATGCGCGTGAGGTAAGTCAAGCTTAGACTTTAAATAAGCGCTTCTCGGGAGGCAACCCGAGTACTAACACTACTAATTTCTTTATTTTCATTTCATATTATTTCTTTAAAATTAAATGGCCATGTGACCCACACGGCCTGGACACACGATTGTGTCCTTGCCTGTGTGAATCTTGGGACTTAGTTTTTAATTTTAAAGGAAATTGACAGAGAGTTACACGGCCAAGCGACATGACCATGCGACCCACACGGCCAGGACATATGGGCGTATCCTTGGTTGTGTGAGCCCTGAAGCTTAATTCCCCATAAATCGACAGAGACACAGGCTAAAAAGAGGTCGCACAGGCGTGCGACTCAGCCGTGTGGACCACATGGGCGTGTCCTAGGCCGTGTGAAAGTAGGAGCTTAATTTTTCAAATTTGAAACAAGTCAGAGAGTTACACAGGCAAGGCACACAGCCGTGTGTTCGGTCACACAGGCGTGTGGTAAGCCACACGGGCGTGGGAGAAGCGAAGGTGATTGTACACAGCTGTATGAACCACACAGCCTGAACACACGGGCGTTTCTTAGGTCATGTGAAGACTGGGCTAAAATTTAAATCACACACGGGCTATACAGAGGCTACACAACCACCACACGGTCATGTGACACGGTCGTGTAGCCCAAAATGGGCCTCACACGACTGTGTCTATTTTAAACCCCCAAACCCTAATTCTTTTTTTCTCTTATTTTGTCTTTTTCTTCTTATCTTCACCTTAGCCGCTGCAACCTTCCTTTTCCCCTACTCCAGCCACCTTTCCCACCACCGACCGCACCAACACGCCTTCCTTTACCTTACTCTCCCCTCTGTTCTCCCTCACATGGCCAAGCTAATCGCACACGGGCTGAGCACAAAACGGGCGTGTGCTCAGCCTGTGTGCGATTGGATTGGCCTTATGGATCCTTAAAACAACCCGTTTTGTCCAGTTTTGGCCTGTTTTCCACTCTTTTTGCTCCCTTATGCTCACCTAAGTATATAAACTTGAAATTAAAGGATTAGGAGTATCAAATTCACTAATTTATGTAATATATCATCCAAAAACATGCCAAGCATGGGATTAAAACATGTTATATTTATGGTTTATCAGAGATAGTGCAACGAGTCGCTACGACTTATCACTCTCAATCAAACGGTCAAGTCAAAGTGTCAAATCGAGAAATTAGGTTAATTTTGGAGAAGACCGTTAAGCCATATAGGAAAGATTGGAGTTCGCGACTAAATGATGCACTGTGGGCATACTGTACAGCTTATAAAAGACCCATAGGTATGTCTCCTTATCGACTAATTTTTGGTAAACCGTGTCATCTTCCTATTGAGCTAGAACATAAAGCATTTTGGCAGTCAAGCAATGCAATATGGAGTTGGAAGCTATAGGTAAACATCGTAAGTTACATATTCAGGAACTTGAGGAAATTCGATGAGAAGCGTATGAAAGTGCCCAAATTTATAATGATAAGGTCAAAGCATACAATGACCAAAAGATAACCCGTAAACAATTTATGGTAGGGCAAAAAGTTTTACTTTATGACCCTACATTAAGAATTTTGGCAGGTAAGCTTCGGACTAAGTGGTTAGGGCCTTTTGTTATTACTCACGTGTTTCTACATGGTGCAGTCGAGGTTAAAAGCAAAAAATCTGGAAAAATTTTCAAGATCAACTGACAACTATTAAAGCCTTTCTACGAAAATTTTCAAGTCCACATGGTTGAGGAGTTAGTCCCTGAAGAGTCGACTAAATAAATTTTCAAGTCGTCGAGCTAACGACCTTAAACAAAAGCGTTTTTTGGGAGGCAATCCAAATTGATTTTCATTTATTTAATTTTGAGTTTTAGTAAGATTTAGGTTGTAAATAAATAAATTTATATTTAATCCAGTAATTTTCTGTTTTCAGGAACGGAATGGAGGTTATGAATTTTTCTAAAAGTCAGATAATGATGGTGACGTGGGCACGACATGCTAAATGGAGACAATTATTTACCTACAAATAAAAAAATCAATACCCCTAACCTTCATAAAACCTCAAATCCAATACCCACCCACTAACCCATTTAACATACCTACCCCATGCCTAAATACCAACCCAAATGAAGAAAAGAAAAACCACACAAAATAAGCCCAACACCCAAACAAGCCCAAGAAGAAAAAAAAAATGAAAACTGAAATTGGGCGGAACGGCCTACTAGCCTAAAGAAGGGAAAAAAAGAAGAAGAAATGGACAAGAAGGCCTAACCGGCCACAAGGAAAAAGGAAAGAAAAAAAACAAACACCCAAATCCCTAAACTTTCCGAACCATTTTCTTCTTCATCTTCTCCAAAGAGAAAAGGACACAAACCCCTAACCCCACACCAAACCTACATTGTCATCACTACCCTCATCACCGACTCATCACCGCCACGTTGTTGCGTCATCACTGCCCCTACCAATCACCGTCACCACTTTTTTTGGCACCGTCGACGAGTCAAAAGCATCACACACACTCCTTTTTTTTCCTTTCCTTTTTTTTATTTCTTTCCCCCTTAACAAAATCACAATTTTCCGACCTTTTTTACCACCTGAACGCCGTGCCACTTACTGATCGGAACCCTCATCCGCACGTCGTCGCTCCACTCTTCCCCAAACATCATCTCCTCTATTTCTTTTTTTTCTCCATTACCAAATACCCAAACCACCCTTCCCACAACCTTGATCTACATCATCCCTCAAATTCCACCATCACCCTTCAAAAAAATTGACTCCAAACCATAACATCCACTGTCTGCCACCGTTGCTATCTTTGTCACCGTCGCCTCCTTCGTCTACCGCCGTTGTAGCAAGCAGAACCATTTATTCGTGACGCTTCTATGGAAACCATGGTTTGAAGTCAAAACCAAATGGCCAAAAATATTCTGGCTTCACTCAATCGAAGTTGACATTAATTTTTATCTCTTCCAGTAGTCAATATAATTGACGACAACTTAAAATTTTCTTCACCTCCTCCAAGACAAACAACCGCACTAATGAGAACTCGTTGCTGAAGAAGTCCAACTCCGATTAGAACAGAACATTCGAACAATAGGCCCACTACTCTCAAAAGTTCTATTCCTAATCCTCAACCTGTTTTACATTTACTAGCGTATTATGTAGGTTACTTGAAGGAGGTCAGAACTTCTAATGAAAATATCGAAGGTCCTTTAACAACAAACGAGCATGTCTCTCAATGCTGAATATGATCATCCACTACTCGAGCTCGTCGACGATCAACATAGGATTTAATGACACCCCATACAGCAGTACTGACACTGTTGGCAATTCAAGTTCACCACCGACTCGCTTAACGAATATGTTCGACCATCAAAAGACAATCAACATAATAGATGAGGTCGTGCAAACACTATTCCTACCGAAGGATGATTATGAGGTTTTCTAAAATTTTTGACCTCGGAGCATCGCGCAAAGTACGACAACATCCGACAACATCTACTCCCAGTCTGTAAGCAAATCAATCTTTCCACTCTTAATATGTTAAATATTTGTGATGCTGTGATTGGCTATTTTGATGCTATTGGTTGGACTTCATTTGCAAATATTTCCTGTAATGCATATTATGAGTTGATTTATGAATTCTACACCACATTTAGCTTCAATATTAATGCATTACGAATTGTTGAAACACAAAGCATTATCTATTTTCGTTTACTTGGTAAGAACTTTCGGATGCTGATTTCTGAATTTAACATTGCCATGGGTTTCGTCGACCCTGACAATATTCAATTTGATTCCTATCATACTGCTCTGTTAGATATTCCAAGTAACTTTGATGCTCAAGATGTTTATTGTGCGTTAACTCATTCTAATCAACTTTATAATCCAAATACCATAAAAGACTTATTGGTGCATGAACCTGCTTTAAGATATATTCACCGATTTTTATCCTTTAGTTTTTCAGGTTGAAATGATTCATCATCTGTTCTAACTATAACTGAACTCTTTTTTTTGTGGTGTATAAATTCTTAGGTCATATATTTTCATGTCGTTTTGCGATGTAATCGTCCAATAATACTTGGGTCATATATTTTGAATTTAACCTCTAGACTTTTTCCCTTTCAAATCAATTTCTCGTCCTTAACGTGTGCATATAGTATGGACAGCCTAGATAAATATTATTTGGATTTTATGGGTTTGCTTGCCGGCACCGCTACTGTGTTTTATTTTGTTGCTCCAAGTACATAGACTGCTCACGAAAATATGGTTTTTCTCCAAAATCCGCACTTCAATACTAAGGAGCAAGAGGAGCAACTTCTATCTATGGAGGCACGTTTAAGCCGAATTAAAGCTCGACTTGGAATAATGGAAACCCAAGTCTCCACAATCCTTGGCGTCCTGCAAAGTCGTTACCCCTAACATCGAAAACATTGTTAAAAGACACATAGAGAGTATTATTAACTTTTCTTTTTTACTTGTTATTTGGGCTACTATCTTTTATTTTATATGAAACATGCTTGAGGACAAGCATAGTTTAAGTGGGGGGTTGAAATGGTAAGTAAATGGTAAAAATGCATGATTTTTGCTGCATGTCTCTCTTTTTCATATGTTCAATCTTATGCTAGAATTATTTGATAGTTTATTCCGACATTGAGTCTCTAATCTCATTACTTAGTTAATTTTGAAAATTGGGCAAATTTTAAATTAAAGTGTTGAAGTATCTAGATTGTTTGGAAAAAAATTATTTTCTTGTACATAAATAAATAAATAAATAAAATTAAAAATAAATAAATAAATAAATAAAGGATCAAGTTATGGGTGAAAGTTTTGAAAACGTGACCGGATTTAGTAAGCCGGGTAAGGTGCTTGGATTGTCATTTTATCTCGCGTAAAAAGGTTCTAGTGACAAATCGATAAGTTACAAACATTCCGCTAATCGAGCCTTCAAAAAAAACTGTTTAAATTGAGTAACCGAGATAGGGTGCTTGGATTGTCATCCTAGTTTGCGTAAAAAGGTTTGACCGTGTCTAAAAATTTTTATTAATGCGTGATTAATTAATAATACTGCAACGCCCCGAATTTTGGGCTAGAAGTTTTGAGATTTAAGCGTAGGGATAGTAAGGAGTCTGCACATATGTGTTTAGTCATGCAATTTAGTGACAGAACATGCCTGTTGTTCTAGTGGTTGGATGAGTGTCGGTGTACCTTGAGGTTCAAGGTTCGAGTCTTGGTGTATGCGTTTTTGGAGAGCCTTTTATTTTTATTTTGTTTTGTTTTTTTATTATTTAGTTAATAATTCTAATCTTTTAAAATTATTAAATTATGTGTTTAGGTTATAAGTTTATTTTTATTTTTATTTTTCTTTTTTGTTTTTCCCGTTTTCACTTTCTTCTACTTCTCTACTCTTTTTGCTTTTCTTTTTGCTTTTGATAAAATTACTCAAAGATCAATTTTGGTTTTTGGCATCGGGGATTTCTGCTCATCTGTTGTTTCCTTCATCGTCGAAACAGGTGTGGGATTCGAACCTTCTCTACACTATTTTAGTTTTCCTAAATACGCGATTTGACCTATTCTGAGTGTATTCTAATTTTTTTGTTTTGGATTTTCTGAATGCTGAAAGTAAGTGAAATACTCCAATGTCTGATGTGTCTTCGATATTACTAAAGCTGGGGACGAATCTGGTGGCTAAAATAGTGTTTTCGGGGCTGTTTTAGAATGGTTTTATGACCTCCTCGGCAACCATTCGGCGTGTGCCAGGGCACACGGCTATGTGGATTTGGAAATTAGGGTTCCCAGGCCAATTTTGGTGTCATACGGCATGGCCGCACCACCGTGTGGCCGATTTGGAGATTTTGTCATTTTTCACACGGCCTTGTCCCTTAGGCATACAGACGTGTGGGTTTGGGAATTAAGGATTCTGAGCTTTGGTGCCACACAGCTGTGTGACTGATTTGGGGATTTAAGGATCCCACAGAGGCGAGTTTTTCAGAACACACGGCCGTGTTTGGTGGGCACACAGGCGTGTGAGCCCCTCACACAGCTGTGTCTGCCCTGCACCCATTTTAGTGAAATTAGACTGTGAGTTGCACGACTTTGTGCCACCCTTTACACTGGTGTTTGGACCCCCACACGACCTGGATTACTCCACACGGCCGGAGCATATAGGTGTGTGACCCTATCTCGCCAATTAATGATATTAGGTCAAACTTGAGTGTAATTGCAACTCCATGTGTTCCAACCCTCGACTGAGCTTTACTGAGGGTAATTATGATTCTAATCTGAGCTTGATATGTGTGTATTTGTAGTTGGTTGTGTGATAAGCCTGATACTGAATTCGAGTTATAAGTGTGCAGATGTTTGATTCTATAACTGACTGACTGGATGTGAGTGACTGCTTTTGAATGATTGTTTGAAATTGTTGTTTCGTTCTGTACGTTTGACTGGATACACACATTCATGTGCATAAAGTGTTTTGGGTGGGATTTTGAAGAGAATGAAGATTGACTGAACTGAACTGGCAGCTGATCTGCTGGTTGCTAGCCCTAATACCCAGAAAGTCTTGGGCAGTCCTAATACCCTGAGGGTTGTGAACTTTACTGATAACGGTATAATAGATTACCGCATCGTACTATACCGTATGTTCGTTAGCTGCGCTACGTACCATCAATAGAACTGGAAAACTTACTGCGATCTATCAGTATAGCAGATTACAGCATTGCACTTTACCGCATGTACGTTAGCTACGCTACGTACCACTATCTGATTTGGCAGTTCATACTACATGTCTATACCGCGGATTTTCACATTGCACAAAACAGCTTATACGCTAGCTTTGCTGGTAACATATGTGACTGGCAGTTTATCTGCATACTGTTAACCCCAATACCCAGAGGATTATGGGCAGTCCCAATACCCTGAGGGTTGTGGACAATGCTGATGGCCATTGTGCCGGGCAACCCGGGATGACATCATATGGAGTGTAAGGTTGGATGGGCTTTTTGAGGTCCTATATGGAATGATTGGTTTGATGAGCTTAATAGCTCTATTGAGGAGTGATGGGGGACGGAGAGATGTGTTGGCTAGATGGGTAGGTTTTCTTTAACTCAACTACACTCACATGCATCTTATTGACTGTTTTGTAAGTGCGTCTGTTTGTTGTACAATTCGACTGAAAAGCATTTATGACACTGTGAAATTGTTAAACCCTGATTGTATCTTACTAATTGAACCGAAACTAGTGACTATTGAGGGTTTTGTTACTGGATTGAAGAGTATTTGCAATTGTGTAACTGAGCATGGTTTCTAGTATACTTTAAACACTGCTGTCTGCCGGTATGTCCATTTCAAACGTACCAACTATTTTTGTATAGCTCTGTAAGTATGTTCTGTTTCTAAATTACTTTTTGTTTCCGATCCTGTAATACCCCTACCCGTACTCATTGCCGGAATAGGGTACGAGGCATTACCAGAGTTTACGAATTAACTTTTTTTTACTCAATATAACCCCTTTATAGATATCTAACCTTCCCTGCAATATTAAACCGAGACCAATCCACATCAACCAATCTAATTCAACATATTTTCAAGATAGATTCATGCATTTTTATAAGATAACCTCATCACATACCAAAACCAAGATTTGTTAACCATACCAATGGCTGACCTTACATTCATATCACAGTAACATTTACTTTATTAGCTTATACATGCCATTGAATTCCAAAATAAAGTTTCTTGATATACCAAAATCTTAAATTTGATAGTGTGATGTGTCTCCGACCAAATCTGACCTCCGAGCTCTTAACACTACAAAACAGGGAAAAAGGAAATAGGGTAAGCACTTTGTGCTTAGTAAGCTCATGTAACAAGAATTATACTTACCTAATATTTTTAATACAGTGCAATAAACATTCATATATCCATTCAATGTATTATTACCCTAACATGCATAAACTCAACATTCAAATTAGTACAACTGTAACACCTTTTACCCGTATCCAACGTCGGAACAGGGTTCGAGGCATTATCGGACTTACATTAAAACATTCATACAAAACCAGGCCTAAAATTTCATCCAAATTAAAACTTTTCATACACATGCATAACATCCCTTATATGGGCCTACGAGGCCCAAAACATACACCGGGGGTGGTTTGGGACTAAACCGAGAACTTTGAAAACTTTTGGAAAACTTAAAAAATTTTATCGTGAAACAGGGTCACACGCCCATGTCCTCAACCCATGTAACTCTCTGTTTATGACGTAATTACAAAAATAAGGGCACATGGCCAAGGCACACGCCCGTGCCTCTAGGTCGTGTCCCTCACACAGCTGAGACACATGGCTATGTCACAGCCCGTGTAGCCAATTCGAAACTAAATTACATGATGCAGGGGACACACAGCCCGTGTGGACAATTTTTAGGCTATTTTCCAAGCCAATTGTCACCCTCAATAACATACTCACATGCTTACTTTTATTGACCATTAACATGGCACATTTGAAGATTCAATCATCCACAAACAATACAAGATCATGGTAACCTCATATCATATTTTACATACTTAAAACATCATGCTTAGTCAAGCTCAAATTTACTAATTCTCATGCATCAAAGTTCATAAGATTACTCCTATATCACACATTTAAGCCTTAGTTATCAACACATCATCCATCTCAATTAAACCATCAAGCATTCACCACCAACAATAGAACTCATTACATACACACAATCACAAGCCTCATTTCCATGACATAGGCACATGCATAATCATGTAATCAACATAAGCCACCATCCATGACTATACACAAATTGAACTATAACCATTATAGGCCAACACATTTGACCACATTAGTGATGACATAATTACAAAAGATAAAGCCCTTATACATTCCATAGACTTAAGTATTTGAATACTTATACCCAATTGGTAGCTTGATAGTATGATTGAATCTCCGGCAATCTCCAACCAGAGCGAGAAAAATAAACCTATAAGAGATGAAAAGGAACGGGAGTAAGCTATAAATCTTAGTAAGTTCATATGAAAATAATAAGGAATTTATTAACTTGCTTCTCAAGGTAATACAACCATATTTGCATTTTTACTTATGTTTAGGTCAAGCTATTTTCTCAAGTCACAGTCACTAATTTATTTATATCTAGAACTACAGAACTCCAAACTAATTCTGCTAATTTTTCTTGAAACTAGACTGACATATATTCTTACCATAAAATTTTCAGAATTTTTGGTTTAGCCAATGAGTACAGTTTATTCATTAAAGTCACCCCTGTTTCGCTGCCCGACAGCTTCGACCTTTCTTTACTAAAAATTAAATATCTCATAGTACGGGACTTGGATAATGTTCTTGACTATTTTTATTGAAAATGTACTCATTAATAATTATATGCATATAAATTATAACCCATAAATATTTTTTTACAATTTTTAATGATTTTCTAAAATTAGAGCAGTGGATTTCGAAATCGTTCTGACTCTGTCTCACACAACTTCAAATATCTCATAATATGAAATTCTTTTGCTTAGAACGTTTATTTTATAAGAAAATAGACTCAATAAGCTTAAATTACATATTTTATTCAATCTTTAACTCACTTTCTACTATTTTTTGTGTATTTTCAAATTTGGACTACTGCTGCTATCCAAAACTGTTTTAGTAAGAAAAAGATGATAACTAAATTTACCACACCTTCCTTTCTTTCAATTAGAAATCCATATATTTATAAACATATATCATTATTCACCAAATTAACACAACATCATTTCACAATGCTCATGGACTTACCATTCATGGATTTCATATTAAGTTGAGTTTCTGTACATACCTGTACCGATCCTTACCATTTCATACATATACATAATGTCGTTACATCTTTGACCTCTCGCACACTATGTACCATACTCGATACCTCGCATGCTAAGTTCTATTCTGGATGTTTCACACGCTAAGTGACATCCTCGATACTTTGCACACTAAGTGCTATATATATATATATATATATATACATATAGCCAAAGCTATCTCAAATTGCACACCAAGTGCCACTTTTAGCCGAAGCTATTTCGAACTGCACACTAAGTGCCATTTTAGCCGATAAGTCATTAATCATAACAATAATCACATATAGATAATTTATAAATATCAAGCATTAAAAGAATAAATTTAACAATGCTTAATACATTCGAACTTACCTCGATCGTCAAAATGTTGAAATGGATCGACTAGTCCGAAACTCTATTTTTCCCTTGATATAGACTCTACGAGGCTTAACTTGATCTAATCAATCAAATTCAGCTATTTCAATTCATATTCTATTCATTTTAACTCAATTTCATATTTTGGTAAAATTACTATTTTACCCCTACACTTTTGACCTTTATACAAATTAGTCCCTAAGCTCGTAAAATGCAAATTTAGTCAATTTCATCATAGCCCAAGCTATCCAAATTTCATACATGCTCATATCAGCCCATATTTTTCATTTATTCACACTTTTACCACACAATTTATTATATTTCACAATTTAGTCCAAAATTGACATTTTTGCTAAAATTCACTTAAGAAAACTCAATAATCTACCATCAAAGATTTATTTTCTATCATTAAACATCAAGATACTCAAATATTCAAAAATGGCATCATCCAAATACTTTAACAATTTTGAAATCGAAGGTATGGGCTAGCTAGAACACAAAGCAACGATCTCAAAAACGTAAAAATTATTAAAAACCGAGACGAAATGGACTTACATGCATGAACAACCATGGCCGAACCTTCAAAGCTTTGAGAACATTATTTTCTTTCTCACATTCGGCTATTGATGAAGATGATAGCATGTAATTTGGCTTTTGTTTTGTTTTATTTTATTTTATTATAATTACCAAATACCATATTTAACCTTAATATACGTTAATAATTTCCATTATACCAAGCCATGGAATCCCACTATCAAAAATTATGGAATAATTACCACTTAAGGACTCCCACTATTTAATTCCATAGCCATTTAATATCTTTAACTTATAGAACACAACTTTTACGCTTTGCGCGATTTAGTCCTTTTTGCTTAATTAACTATCAAAACGATAAAATTTTTCAACGAAACTTTAATACCATCTTATTGTCACTCTATAAATATTTATAAAAATATTTATGACTCGGTTTATAGAAACAAGGTCTCGATACCTCATTTTCTAAACCCATTTGACCTTAGAGTCATACCACTTGAACTTAATAAATCGCTTATAAAACAAAAATCACAATATCAAAAACCTTTTTTTTTAAACTCACAATTAACATGTAAATATTAAATATAATATTTACCAACCTACTCAACGGATTTCGTGGCCCCGAAACCTCTGTTCCGATTAACCCTAAAAACGGGTTGTTACAACAATAATTTCCATGTGTCAATAATATATATACCATGATTAATGAACTCATCAATACCATGATTTCCATTCCCTTATTATTTTTCCATATTTATCCCATTGAATTTCTCAGAATTTTTGATGGATTTTTAGAGGTACACTTTTAGTGTACAATTTCCGAGTCCGTCAATTTATATTCATGTGCACACATTTCCATTTCAGAGAGCACACTCCCTCGAACCTTATCCTTACAACGGATTACCACCAAGGCTAAATCCTCAGAATATAAACTCATAGAGTATTGTCGATTACGGTCCCGAGCTAACTCCCTGCAACGACAATTACTCTAATGAGCTTGGATCTGAATTACCAGTCCAGGCTAAATTCAGACCCTGATTCGGATTACCCGTCCGGGCTAGATCCATTTTACACATATTCTTTGGGAGGGCTATATCAGGATAGGATCACCCATCCAGGCTAGATCCTTTTTACCATCAATTCTTTTTCAGAGATCCATCGAATTTTCCTTTCATTCAACCGGGATTTATTCCCCTTTTTATCAAATATATCAATGTTTCATCAATTTTTATATAATGAACATTCAAATCATATTCACATCAATAGCATACATTTCAAGCATTTAAGAATATAATTCAAGTTACACGAACTTACCTCGATACTTATTCGAATACACAAATCTACTGATCCCGAGCTTTTTCTTTTCCTCGATCTAGCTTCGTATTTGAATTTTATGAATCTAAATAAATAAATTTAATTGTCAATTTAATACATTTCATGTTCATATGCAACATTCTCTATAATTCAACTATTATTTATAGTTCATTCAAAGCTGCCTAAACTTGAGTCATAGTCACTAAATTATTTTTATCTTGAGCTACAGAACTCCAAATTAAGATCTGTTAATTTTTCCTAAAACAAGACTTGCATATATTCTTACCATAAAATTTTCAGGATTTTTGGTTTAGCCAATAAGTACATTTTATTCTTTAAAGTCACCCTTGTTCTACTGTCTGACAGTTCTGACCCTTCTTTACTTAAAATTAATTATCTCTTCATACAGGATTTTAATGATGTTCTCGTTTGTTTCTCTTAAAACAGACTCATCCAGTATTCTAGACATATAAATTTAGGCCCATAATTATTTTTCTTAAATTTTTTTATAATTTTTCAAAGTCAGAACAGGGGAACCCGAATTCATTCTAACCTTGTCTTATAAAATTTATTATATCTCATGATTTACAAATCCATTGCTTACACCGTTTCTTCTATGAGAAACTAGACTCTATAAGCTTTAATTCCATATTTTTTCATATTCTAATTCATATTATAAAATTTATGGTGATTTTTCAAAGTTCGTCTACTGCTGATGTCCAAAACTATTTTAATACAAGCTATTTATTTCTATTTTTCCCCTAAGCTTTTAATAAATAATAATTTCGTCCCTACTCAATTAGCCTCTTAGTTGAGCTGATTTTTCTCAATTAACACTTTATTCTATCACTTTAAACTACCTTATAACCTTAGGGTATCAGAATTTCAGCACTAGACTTTAATTCCAAACATTTTCACAATTAGATCCTAAAAATCAATTTCTATTGAAATTACCTAATAAAATCATCTTATAAACAAATTAAAGCTTCAATTTCATTCTATTTCATCATAAACTTACAGAACTCAACCATGGTGACTTTCAATTTCATCCATGAAATCAAAAACTAATGAATTTAATAGTAGGACCTAGTTGTAAAAGTCTTAAAAATACAAAAATTCTAAGAAAAAGGCAAGGATTAACTCACTTGGTGCAAAAATTATGGAATACCAGCTTAAATAACCCCTCCTATGGCGTTTTGGCTGATGAGAATGAAGAAAAATAAAGAGAAATCTAGATATTTCCTATTTAATCCTATCTTTATTTAGTTAATTATGCAATATTCTAATTTTGCCCTTAAATCATCAATTTTCCTGCTGATTTCATGCCCTTGCCGTCCAGCCCAAATAAATTTTGGGTCTAATTGCCTTTTAAATCCTTTCTCATTAGACACTTAAGTTATTTAATCATTCTAGCAATTTTTATGCCTTTTTCCAATTTAGTCCTTTTCATTTAATTACCTACCCAAACGTTAAAAATTTCTAACGAAATTTTAATACCACATCACTAACATTTTATAAATATTTATAAAAAATTTTCCTTCTCAGTTTTACGAGATCAAGGTCTCGATACTTTGTTTTTACCCAATCCCTTCAATAATTCCTTTTTTCCTAACTAACCACTAAATCGGTGAAATTTTTCTATCGATATTTTAATACAATTTTCCTATCATATAAATATTCATGCAAATATATTAAAATAAATTTCTCTTTAAATCGGATTTGTGGCTACGAAACCATTATTCCGATAACCTTGAATTTAGGCCATTACAGATCATGTAGTCAGTTGGTTTTGGTTTCACACTGAGCTCATGTAGCTCACCCCCTCTTCTGTTCTCCTTTCAGGTACAGTTCTGGATTTTGTTGGTGGACTCAATACGCGGAGGTCTCGGACAGTTTCGACAAATTGGGATGTCAATTTGTGTTTTCCAACTTTTTTTTATATATTGGGTTTGAACTGTAAAGATTTATAGTACTGCGGTACCATTTCTAGTTTCATGATTTATTTCTGGTATCTTTACAAAAGGGATTTTAAACGTTTAATTGCTTTGACTTTCTCCACAAATCTAATTATTTTCGGGTTTTAAATTTCACTGTGATGATTCAGTTTTTACTTGATAACGAATAAATGTTTTTAAGTTATAAAGGGATTGTTTTTGTAAAAATTTTCCTTCGATCACTTAGGTGATCAATGTAGCATTCCAAATTTTGTCTAAACTTTTAGGCCAGGTTTAGGATATTACATTTTGTGTTATCAGAGCCAGGTTTGCAAAAACTCGGCATGTGTTGCTACATGGACGTGTGCGCAAATAATTTATTTTGAAAAACTTAAAAAAAAACTATACAACAAAAAGTTGAAATGGTTTGTGTTTTGAAAGTGATCTATAGAAATGCACTGTCTGAGACTCTAGTGCTGGCTCAGGTGGAATTCGAAACTCTAATGTTAAAAATGTGGAATTTTGTACTTACTGTGTGGTTACTTTCTAAAAGTGTGTAGATATCGTAAATTAGGCACAAGACTGATATGGATTCTGAGGATAAAAGGGATCGCGATGAGTCGTCTACCTCTCCGGAATGTGTGATTGTTCAGGATCTGAAGGTCAATGTGAGTCCACCGAATTTGGGTAGCGATAACCCGGAGCTTGGTACTAAGGCACTAACTCAGGCAGTGACGGAAGTGCTAGAGGGAGTGTTTGGAGCTAGGATAAGGTAGAATAGTGAAGCGCTTCAGGCTAGATGCGTAGATTGTGGGAAGAAGAGAGATCACAGTTCTCCGAGGTTAGAGCATTGTACTGCGAAGCATGTTAGAATGCATCAGAGTGATAGTAAAGGCAGTGCTAGTAGTGAACGAGCGTACCGTCTTATGAGCATTGCAAAAGGCATCATTCGGGCGATTGTTGGAGAAAACTAGGAGCATGTCTTAGATACGAGTCTAAGGAGCATCAGATTCGAGATTGTCCTCAGCGTTTTTGAGTCAGGTATGGTTGGAAATGATGGATGTGCTGATTTGAGTGTAGGAATTGTATGTGTATAGTATCTGTTTGCTTCACTGGTTAAGTATTCTAGATGTGTGTGAGAAGTTCCAAGTTTAAGTTTAATGTGGTAGTGTTTTGGGATTAGAGTGCACAACGAGAGCGTAGTGGTGTAGTTGGAAATTTCAGGGACGAAATTTCTTTAAGGAGGGGTGAATTGTAACGCCCTGAATTTTAGGCCTAGAAGTTTTGAGATCTGAGCATAGGGACTGTAAGGAGGCTACACATATGTGTTTAGTTGTGCAATTTAGTGACAAAATAGGTCTGTTGGTCTAGTGCTTGGATGAGTGTCAGTGCACCTCGAGGTTCTGGATTTGAGTCTTAGGATGCATCTTATTGACTGTTTTATGAGTGCAACTATCTGTTATACAGTTTGACTAAAAAGCATTTATGGCACTGTGAAATTGTTAAAGCCTGATTGTATCTAATTGACTGAACCAGAACTAGTGACTATTGATGGTTTTGTTACTGGATTGAATAGTATTTGCGATTGTGTAACTGAGCGTGGTTTTTAGTATACTTTGAATATTGTTGTATGTCGGTACATCCGTTTTGAACGTACCAAATGTTTCTGTATAGCTCTATCTGAACTACTTTTTCTTTTTGATCCTGTAGTCAATTGGTTTTGGGTTCACACTGAGCTTGTGTAGCTCACCCCCTCTTCTGTTCCCCTTTCAGGTACAGTTCTGGATTCTGTTGATGGACTCAGTACGCGGATGTCTCAGACAGTTTCGACAAATTGGGATGTCAATTTATGTTTTCTAGCTTTATTTTATATATTGGGTTTGAACTGTAAAGATTTATAGTACTGCGGTACCATTTCCAGTTTCATGATTTATTTCTAGCATCTTTATAGAAGGGATTTTAAACGTTTAATTGCTTTGACTTTCTCTACAAATGTAATTCTTTTCGGGTTTTAAATTTTACTTCGATGATTCAGTTTTTACTTGATAACGAATAAATGTTTTTAAGTTATAAAGGGATTTTTTTTGTAAAATTTTTCCTTCGATCACTTCAATGATCAATGTAGCATTCTGGATTCGGTCTAAACTTTTAGGTTGGGTTTGGGGTGTTACAAATACCTTGCAAATTTTGGATTCAAACTCAATTTAGTGAAATGATTTAGTTCACATATTTTAGTTTTATGACACTTGTTGATCAAACTATATATTCTGAGCATTTATTTATTTTTTCCTATGTTGTTTGTATTGATTATGGATGCGGAAAAGAGGCTCGATTTTTAATAAATTGTAGAATAATTTCTAATGTTTGAAGGAACCATATGTTTGAGGACAAGCATAAGCTAATTAGGGGGATTTGATAACATGTTAATTTGCATGACGTTTTGTGTTTAATTCACTTTATTTCTGAATTGATCCCTGCTAAATTAGTACTTTTATGTTTTAATCTTGTTAGGGATGCAATTGGGATGCTAAGTGACAAAAACGAGCAGAAAATGACCAAATTGAAACACAATCAATGAAATGGGGCCGAATAAAAAATGTGGAGAAAGCCAAGGACTCATTAGAATTTTTTACTTTGTAAAAGCCAAAAATAGAAAAAAATTATATTTTATTTATTTATTTATTTTTAATTTATGTTAAAGTGGTTAAGGCCAAAATTAGTAAATTTTATGTATATAAATATGGCCTTAATGTACTTAGGAAAGACACATTCTAATTTTACATTTTAATTTTAATTTCAATTTGGAATTAAAGAGCCATTATTCCTTTTCTTCCAAATTTGGGCTTGAGTAGCTAGAATTCTGTTACTTCCATTCTTATTTCTTTCAAAACTTGTTCTAGTCCTTTCCCTTCCCAATTTCCTCCATTATCATCAAATCACCTTTCAAAACCTATGAAGCATAATTAAATCCATGCTTCACTAAATTCCATCTTAGCTTTAGGTCGGTGTTCTTTCTAGTTGGGAATCGTGAGATATGTATCCATACTAAAAATTTTTCCAATCAATATTCACATTTTTCCAAAGTATCGGGATTGACAATTCATCCCTTAAAGTTAACTTGATTTCAAGTCAAAAAGTGCACGTTGGGTTAAAGTCTTGTTTGCTGACAGTTGGAGAAACGAGTCAGTTGTACTGTATTCGGATCTTCAAGAACAAATCAAGGAAGAAGTGATCGGGTTTAAACGACCCAAGTGGTTGGAGCCATTAATTCGAGTTGGGTTCTTTAGAGTGTAAGGCTGCCAGAATCTTGAACCGGGAACACATGTATCTCGGTTAGATAATCGGTAAGGGTTGGTTTGCAGGTCGTACCAAGACCAACTATGAGAGGAAGAATTGGTGGTTAAGACGTTCTTAACTACTATAACCAGCTTATTGTTTGAAAGAGAAAATTAATTTTCAAGGATCAATTCAAAAATCCAGAATCCACTAAGCCTATGGTTAAGTCTTATTATCTTTGATTACAAAATCATATTTAATTTCCAATTTAATTTCTAATGTATTTAATTATTTCTTTATGATGTTTCAATTATTTAATTTCTAAACATTCCAAAACTCTCCTGATTTATTTGTTTATTTTCTTTACAAGTCCGTTTGGAGTCGTGGGCGCACGACTTTTGCCACGACTTTTGACACGATAAAAATTCTAATCACAAGTTAAATGTGGAAGTTGATTATAACATCCAATCCCTGTAGACTCGACCTTACTACCACTCTTAACTACTATTTAGAGTTATTTTTGTAGGAATTATTTTTGGTGGTTTTGAAGCCCATCAGCTATGACATGGTAAGTTAGGTGCAAAGGTGTTATGAATTGATATGCAAATTTCTACATATATATATATTCATGTCATATGTGAATGGAAACTATTGACAAAAAAGGATTTAGGTGAATGAGTTAAGCATTAGAGTTGAATTTGATTGTGTAGATTAGCTATTATAATTTTGACTTGAATCATGAAAGTATCATTGAGTGTTATTGCTTAATATAAGATTTTTTTTTTTATTTCATGCACAGGTATAAGTGGAACTCCAAGTTTCTGGAGGTGATTTTAACATCCAGACTGTGATCCTTAATTCGGAATGTTAGTATAATCCTTTTTCGTTTCGATAAACAACATGTACCTAAGTTGTAAGTCGGATTGTATAATATATGATTATACAGACTATTAATGCTAGAAATGGTTAATTCTGGTATGGTCAAATGGTGAGTTATGTAATTGAAATTGATATATTATTTGAAAAGTTAAGCTTACCTATATATATAATGCCTAAAGTTTGAATGGTTCAAATGGTAGAATGATATTGTATGATAAGGTTTATTCTTGAATTGAATGGTTAATTGATGATTTGATTAGTGATGAAACTTTTAGTGTAATATTTGAGGTATTGAATGTTTAGGTTGTATTAATAGCAGGTTGAATATTTATTTGGCCAACTTGTTAAGCCATTGTGAACTGGTACCATTTGAACCATTTGAAATCTGGCAGTCACGATGCGATGTTGGGCCTTTAACATCACAATGTGGCCAAGTCAGTGAGTTGTTTCGTGACGAGGAACTCTGAAGTCACGATGTCAACTTGATATTTTATAAACTTTACAATTTGGTCCTAATTCGACTTCAAGTTAGCAATAAAGCTTTCGTAAGCTCATATAAGATCCGGAAATGATTTTGTAAAATATAATGAATATGTAATATACTTATATGTATGTGTAAATGGTTACATTGTACATAATTTATTATAATTGCTCTGGCAACAGATGTGGCATCCCATAGCTCGGATTCGATGACCGGGTCTAGTATGGGGCGTTACATATTAAACCCTAGATTTCATTTTTAACCCACATATAAATAACTAAAATTGACTTTTTGCATGTGTTCACGATAAGTTCAATTCACAAATTGCTTTCTTTCTTATAGTTGCATATGATGGAAGACAAATTATATTCTAAAAAATCATGTTAGGGGTATGCAATACAAACAAGAAATAAATTTAACTTGGCCAATAATAATAAGTAAGTCAATAAATTATAGGGTGATGATATTGTTTTTGTAATTATTAATAATATATTATGCACTACATGTATATTAAACAAATAGTTATAGAGAAAAGAAAAATATAACCTACTTTGATTCAGTATCAAAATATTGTTATATCTCAAATTTCTTTAACAATGTTAAAAGAAAAAAACATACTTTAATGTTCAAATAAAACAACAATAAAAGTTTAGACTTGTAGCAACATTTTCATATACGCCACGAGCTTCCACCACTTTATGTCTTTTTAGTAGTGAATATACTATTTAATTTCATGCATTTACCAATTAAATACGATCAATATATAGTATCAAGGAATATAAATTTTCAGATATATAAGATATGGCAAGCTCAATTTGCTTTAAAAAATGGAAACCGAATGGTTATGCCAATAATCTCGATTATAAGAATCAATTTAAATTTAGTTAATCACAAATGTTTAATATTGGTATCTATAATTAATTTTTTCTCAATTTCAATATAATTTATAGACGTTTTTAAAATGATGTTACTTTTTATACAATATTAGGGTAAGAGATGAGGTCACATGGTTTGAACTCTGTCAAACGAGTGTTTAATAAGAGCTTGAACCACTGCTCTATGCTGTTAGGAAATGTGCTCATATTGTAGTAAACATGTTATTATTTTCTATGTATTTCAATGATAAATAAATAAATAAAGTTAATTTCACATTTCACTATTATGTCTTTTATGTTTTTGTCTTTCATGTTTTGCATGCATACCGAAATTGTAACAAGCAAATATTAGCTCATTAATTGTCTGAGTTCAAACTAATGATACGTGGTGTAACACCCCCAAACCTGGCCCAAAAGTTATGGCAGGATATTGAGGAATTACATCCACTTGTTCAGAAGCTTTTGTTTTAATTATACTCATTGCATGTTTCGAAAGAATAAAAATTGGCAAAACTCTCATAGATGTTTAGCAAAACTAAAGTCAAAAACACTTGTTAAAAACCCAGAATTTGAATTCAAAACCATGTGTTTTGAAAGTACTAACGTAGGTAGATCATTTCCAATACTAAGGTAAACATTCGTTAAAAACCATATATTTATTTATAGAAAAACACTTAAGTGATTACTTAATCGTTGGAGCGGAATTTCCAGATTTCTTAGTTTTGAAAACCAAATTTTAATTTCATAATTCCTACGATTTTGTAGTTTAATGTTAAAAATATCAAATCCCAAAAAAAATGATAACCAAAAACCTAGTCCAAAAAGTTTAGAAAAGTAATAGACATAAAACATCTTATTCATTTAACCGAGAACACAATCCAAGCTCCCTCACGCCATCTGAATCTAACTTACTGATTACCTAAAAGTCAGAGATTAAACAAAAGGGTGGGCTATAAAGCCCATTGTATAATGAAACTCAAACATAGAACACATATATCACAATACACAAGTCAGGGTATCATAAAGAATTTCATCACGGACAATTGAGAAGAACTAAGAATGCATGATTATGTCAATGCGATATTTTTTAGAAATCATAATGTAAATATTTTTTCCAGAAAACTTCCTACCCAACTCCACTACACACCAAAAATAGAGTTCTCCATAACTCGTCCAACCAAACCACACAAACAGATAATTGTGGACAATGCCACCAGAGTTGCAGTTAAAACTATCAGATCAGATATATATGGTCAAGCCACTATATTGAAGCCAAGCTGTCAAAACAGAAGTATGTGGTTAAACCACTAGATAGTGTAGATCATTAAATTTCCAGAATCTTCCTCCTTTCAACATCATCCCAAACCCCATGCAACGTGTCATGGCATGCATATTGATAAACCGTAATTTATTCATATTTTTTTCCCATGCTTAGCACATTTATGGATGATTTCTACTTAGATTTGGTGAATTCGATGCTCTTAATCCTTTAATTTCATGTTTTATACTTAGGTGAGCATAGGAGAGTAAAAAGAGCGAGAAACGAGCTAAAAACGGAGAAAATGGGCCAACATGGGAAATCAACACGGCCTGAACTTCCTTACACGGGTAGGCCACATGGTCGTGTCCATTTGGCAGAATCGAAGCACGACTTACACGGGTAGACCACACGCCCGTGCCTATTTAACAGTCTTGACCACGGTCTAAAGCAATCGCACACAGGCGTGTCACAAAGGCGTGTCCTTGTCGAGCCCAAGTATAGTCCTATTCGGAAGAAGCCACTTTTAAGGGCTCTTAGGCATTCTAAAGCCTATTTTAAACACCTGATGAGGCACTAGAAAAGGGAACATGGAGTAAGAGCAAGGAATTACTCAAGGAAAGCCGATTAATCCATCTCAGAAGCTGGATTCATCGTCAAGACTGAAGATTTCCTTTCAATTTCCTTTTGGGTTTTCTTTATGTTTTGTTATCTTCATTCTTTTGAGATGTTTTCTTTCATAATTATGAACTAAAACCCCTAAATACCTAAGGGTAATGAAACCTAAGACAGATCTTGTTATTATTACCTGAATTGTATGATAAATCTTTGACTTGTTCTTAATTATGTGTTCTTAATTCTTGTTTTAATATTCCAGGATATTGATTCAAGTTAATGCGCTTATTCAGAGGAGCAAAAGTCTCTATCTAACAGTAAATTTGTCATAATTAAGCGGAGTTGATTGCATGCCTAGAGATAGGGTGACAAGATTTTGCCAGATTAGGTGAAACCTAATAAGAGAGTCCATAGATCGAGTTAATGCAACACTAGGGTGTTAATTAGAAAAATATTTCAATTAATCAACCTAAGGTTAGACGTTATTAGTCTCGAGAGAGATAATAATATAACTTAGGGATTTACGGATCAAGTAAAATGAATAAATCGTTTGATTTAGAGTTAAATAACAAGTGAAGTTTAGGTGGATTTTTCCTTGGGTATTGTCTTCATCAATCGAGTTTTCCCAAAAGCTTGTCCCCAATTTTCTCTCTGTGCACCCTTAGTTTAGTTAACTAGTTTAGATAAACAAATCCTTTAATTTTTAGGCTAGATAATAAAAAGAAAGTAATTACTAGTACCCTTGGTTCCTTTGGGTTCGACAATTCAGTCTTGCTAATGCTATACTACTGCTAGATAGGTACACTTGCCTTCATCGTGATAATAGTTAGTTTCAAGAACGATTAATTATAAATTTTTTAAAACCTATCGCGAATATCACGTATCAAGTTTTTGGCACCATTTTCGAGGAACTAAGATATTAGGAACACTCGATTTTTATTACTTTAGCCGTTTTACTTTTATTGCAATTTAAATTTTTATTTTCTTTTTTAATTTCTCGTTTATTTTCTTCTGATAGGTTTTTCTAGTTTATGACCAAAAGAAACCTGTCAGGACCATTACTTTACGACAGTAAGATCGATCACACAGTTCGCAAAAACTGAAGAAAAATAAGGCGAAGCTTAAGATACACAGAGGAAGAGCAAGAGGAAGATACTTCAACCACAACCAAGGAGATGGCTGAAAAATCAGGAAAATCCGCTACCTCCTTCAATTGCTACTAATCAGAATCCTGCTTCGCGTACTATGTATGATTATGCTAAACCTTCTTTAACAGGAACTGAATCAAGCATAGTTAGGCTTACTGTCACTGCAAATAATTTTGAATTGAAACCTAACACAATTCAAATGATACAGCAATTTGTTCAGTTTGATGGTTTGCAGGACGAGGATCCCAACGCTCACTTGGCAAATTTTCTGGAACTTTGTGACATTTTTAAAATTAATGGCGTTTCTGATAATGTCATTCACCTTCGGTTATTCCCTTTTTCATTGGGGAATAAAGCTAAACAGTGGTTGAACTCGTTACCATGAGGTTCAATCACTACTTGGGAACAAATGACCAAAAAGTTTTTATTAAAATATTTTTTGCCTGCTAAAACGGCTAAATTACGTAATGATATCTCTTCTTTTGTGCAGATGGATTTAGAAACACTCTACGATGCATGGGAGAGATACAAGGATCTGTTGAGAAGGTGCCCTCACCATGGGTTACCACTCTGGCTATAGGTTCAAATGTTTTACAATGGCCTGAATCCTTCGACTAGACAGATGATTGACGCAGCTGCTGGTGGAACTATCAATAATAAGGCGCCTAAGGATGCTTATGAATTTATAGAAGAGATGTCACTAAAAAATTATCATTGGCAATTCATGAGGAAAAAGCCAACGAAAATAGCAGGCATTTTTAACGTTGATTCGGTCACTATGCTCTCTAATCAGGTAGAACTTTTGAATAGAAAAATTGACAGTTTTCTTGGTTCTTCACAGGTTCACCCAGTAATACAGTGCGAAGCAAGTAGAGGTGGATTAAGCAATTTAGAGTACCCACCCTATAGCCACAACATGGAGAACGAGCAGTTAAATTACATGGGTAATAATCCTCGATCTCAAAATAATCCTTATAGTAACACTTACAATGCAGGTTGGAAGAACCACCCAAATTTTTCATGGGGAAGCCAAGGAAATCAGAGACCACCACCACCTCCAGGCTTCCAACAAACACCTTACCAACAAGAGAAAAAGCTAAACCTTGAGGAGATGCTAACAAAATTCATTTCGATGTCAGAAACTCATTTTCAAAATACCAAGACAGCACTTAAGAATCAACAAGCATCGATCTAAGGGCTCGAAACTCAAATAGGATAGCTCGCCAAATTAATATCTGAACGACTACAAGGTAGCCTGCTGAGTAACACTGAATCTAACCCAAGGGAACAACTCAACGCAATTACCATCCAAGATAAGGAAGGGTTAGTGGAACCTGAACCAGAACCGAGGCAAGAAATTGTGGTAAGTAAAAGCAGAGGTAAGGAAGACCAAAGTGAACAAACTCCGATAAGTAAAGAGTACAAACCTCGTGTGCCATACCCCAATGCGACAAAGAAAGATGTACAGATGAACAATTCAGTAAATTCCTTAAATTATTAAAGAAATTACATATTAACTTACCGTATATTGAAGCTCTTTTGCAAATGCCAAACGCAGTCAAATTCTTAAATGAGCTTTTAACAAATAAGCAGAAGTTAGATGAGGCGTCGCATGTGGAGCTAAATGCGGTTTGCTCAGCCATACTATAGAATAAGCTGGCCAACAAATTAAAAGATCCAGGGAGTTTTATGATTCCCTGTTTAATTGGTAGCTTAGATGTTAATAATGCTTTGGTTGATTTAGGGGCTAGCATCAATGTCATGCCTTACAAAATGTTTAAGTAACTAGGTCTTGGGAAACCCAAACAAACTAGGATGAGTATTCAATTAGCCGATAAAATAATCAGATTTCCTAGGGGTATTATTGAAGATATACTCGTTAAAATTGACAAATTTATATTCCCAGTTGATTTCGTTGTTCTAAACATAGAGGGGGATAGTAACGTTCCTTTAATTTTAGGGAGGCCCTTTTTAGTAACTGCTAGAACAATAATTGATGTTGGCACAGGTGAACTCACACTTCGTGTGGGAGACGAAACAATCACCCTTCAAGCTCGTAATTCGAGTAACACATTGAAAATTGAAGGTGGTTGTATAAATTATTCTACTAAAACTGACCATGTAGTGCAACCTACTTTGCAAGAAATAGGTTCGAAGAACATACATGAACCATGTTCAAGCAACAACAATGGACCTATCTATAAAGAACGAAGGCTACAAATCGAGGAGCTGATGAATGGCAGAAACATAAATCGAGAACACACGATAAACCAAAATCACGCCATGACAAGCTAAATTTTTCCCCAAATCAACTTAAGGTTGGAGACAAAGCGCTATTAGATGTAGCAGACCCTCGTATTACCACTTCTGAACCGAATGAAGAAATCCCTCTTATAGTACTTAGCATTTTTCCATACGGTACAGTCGAGGTAATTCATCCCGAATTTGGCACGTTCAAGGTAAATAGTACTCGTCTTAAACCTTATATTGATAAAATTGATAGTAGGGATGAGGAGTGTAAACTCCTCGAACCACCATAACCACGCAACAAGAGAGGTAAGTCGAGCTTAGACTATAAATAAGCGCTTCTTGGGAGGCAACCTGAGCACTAACAGTATTAATTTCTTTAAAGTATTAGTTTTTAACATCTAACCACTAACTGAGTCCTTGAAACACAGGTTTTCTAATCCATACGGCCAGGCACAAGGGCGTGCCTTAGGCCATGCTCACACCACAGGAGGAGACACGGCCATGCGGTACGACCATGTGGAAATAGAGAAAACTCTTTCCCCAACACGAGATACAATAAGTTTCCACAGCCGTGCGACGTGGCCATGGGTGACTCTGTCAAAACAACATGGGCATGCGACATGCCCGTATCTATAAACCGTGGTTGAGACTGAGAATTTAGCACGGGTGTGTGACACGCTCGTGCCCACCACCCGTGCTCAAGACTGATAAAACAACACAGGCGTGTACATTTAAACATGGGCGTGGGAGAAGCGAACGAAGTAGGACACGACCGTGCGACACGGCCGTGTGCACCAACATGCCCAAAGAGCACGGGCGTGTGACGAATTTCATACGTGCCTAAATTTAAAAATTGCGAAACACATGGGCTAAAATTAGGGCACACTATTCATCATACCTTTCCCCAAAATCCCTAACCCTAGCCGCCGCAACTTCTTCACACACCCTCCCTACCAATCCCGTGCACCGACCACAGCACCACCCTCGACGACTCAAGCTTTTCCCTCTTGTGTTTGTTTACTACTTTCTCTCTATTCTCTTCAAATAGTTTACTTATTTCATGATTTTTTTTTGTTTTATTTGATTATTTTGAGTAAATATTCATAGTTATAATAATACTTATGCTCTTTGTTAGAAATTTTCCATTTTAGTCAATACATTATGCTACATTCATCCATTTTCTTTTTGGGTCTCTATGGATTTCATGCTTACCCACACCATATTTCATATTATCAAACACAAATGCATTCATTCACTAGATATTTTCGTTAACATTATTCTCGTAGTCATATTCATAATAATGACCTCATATATTTGCTTTGGTTGTTTTAGTATATTTTTCATCTAGTACGAGAGCCCCATGAAGTATTCTTATTCAGTTTTAAGCACGCTTGTATTCTTTTCCATGCTATTCTTGGAGAGTATATAACTTCAACTTTGCATTACAGGTATACAATGTCAACCTCACGGGGCAAGAAGACCACCGTCCCCACTTCCAAGAAAAGAAGAGGAGAAACGTCATCTTTGGGTCCTACCGCAAAGATCAGGCACCCCTTTATTCAGTTTCCTTTAGGACCACAGGAAGAACTCTTTCAGATACTTTGGGCCCGACCTTTAGGTGCGGGCCGCTTCATTGACTAGGCTGCACTTGAACAAGTCTAACTGGCTGACGCAGTCAGAGCCCTTCTTTGGGATCATCGAGCCCATGTACCTCGAGCTCACACTGAAACTCTGTTCGACTTTTCTCTTCCAAACTGTTATGACAAAGTTCGATGATCCTGGAATGGTCCAGTTTCATCTTGGTGGTTTAGTGCGCCAGTTCAGCATACCGGAGTTCAGAATTACACTAGGGCTGTATATGAAAGAGTTCATGGACGACAACAAACTCGAGACCCTTCATCGTCACATCTACTATTCACCGTCCAAATGCTAGAAGGACCTCGTCCCTACCTCGGCCACCTACGACCCTAGCCGCTCTAAGGCATCGGCTCTCCCTCCATCCTTGAGGTACCTACACGCCCTCTTGGCCCACACTCTGATAGGAATACGAGAGAGCACCTGCATCATCAACACTCATGACGCCTACTGGAGTATAGTGAATGGGCACATCTTTGACCTCGCCTATTTCATTGCCCTCGTCATTCGCCATCAAACGGAGCGGCATAGGAAGGGAGTCATCTCTATTGGCCCCTATGTGACTCGACTGGCTCGGCACTTCGGGCTCCTCAACACAGCGACACAATCATCCTCCCTCACTCTCATCAGCTAGATGTCCCCACAGGGCATCTCGAGCATGCTACATATGAAGATGATCAAAAAACAACATGGAACCTACCCTCTTCAGCACCACCTCGTCCAGTCCACCGAGGAGAGGACCCAGAGGGCATTATTGATGATGTCCCTCCATGTCATGAGGACCCACCGTCTCAGCCACCACCCATCCATCATTCAGTTCATGCGGCAGCTTCATACTCTGACATCTCTGAGCGCCTTACTCGATTTAAGCAGCAGTGTTTTCAGTGTTTTGATCACATTGATGCTACTCTTCATCAAATTTGTCAGCACCTTCACATCTCATCGCCACCACCACCTCGTGAACCATCCGACGATGACGATTTTTAAAAACTTTTTATTTTTTTATTTTTATTTCCACTTTTATCTTTATTTATCTTCTTTAAGTGCTTTTTATTTTATTTTACTTTAATATTATTTCAATTTTAGGTTTTATAATTTTTATTAAATTATTTATCGTTTCGGCTATTTCATTACGAGTAATTATGCTTCCTTATATATCTTAAAGAGTTCTTGATTTTATCACAGTTATAGAGAGCTCCAAAGCTCATCATCACTTAGGAACTAAAAACTCCACTGGAAAAGGTTCTCCACGACTGTCATGTCCTACTCAACCATGACCATAGCTACCACCAGATATAATATTCTTTTAGCGCAAGACTTGTGGACTAACGAACCTCTACCACCACCGGAGTATCCTCCTCCAATCTCATCATTAACTTGGCCGATTATTCTCCATCACTTCAATTCAAGGAATTCATTCATCATTAGAAGTTTCACTTCTCTCCCTATCTTATGATTATATATCTATATTTTTTTAGTATATCTATCTTGGTACATTGAGGGCAATGTACATCTTAAGTATGGGGGGGTCTTTTATATCATTATCAGAAAAATCCCTAAATTTTGTCCTGTTCTCAAATAATCTTCTCATATCATTATTAGAATTAATTTTGATTAATTTATGATTGTTATTTATATGTCTTGAATTAAAACATAGGCATTCTTGCATTGATGGTTTAAACTTGAAGGAATTAGAGAATCAAGCATGAAAAGTTGGTTTTTAATAATTAAAAATTTTTAGGTTGTTTCCCTCAGTTTAGGTATTATCTTGGGTTAAAATTCATAGGTTTAACATCAAAAAGCCATAATTTTTGTGATATCTTGAGCCTTTGAGCATATTTTATTTCTTTCATGCTCACTTTTATTATGAGTGCGTTAGTATTGATTTGTTATTCTAGAACTTGCCTGGTTATGCATGTCAAGACCACATCTTTGATTTGATATGTCGAGATGATAAAGGCACTTAGGTTTAACCTACTCACGCCACAAAAGCCTACCTTCATAATTAACCCTTAGTGAACCCCTTTGAGCCTAACAAATCATCCATTGATTTACCCTCAATATTAACCTATAACCTATTATTGTTGAAATCCCCTAAATTAATTTGATCCATATTTTTGTCAAGATTTGATTTGAATAAATTGCTTAGCTATGTTTTTTATTTGATAATTAGTCTGACTTGTTCTTAAAAAAACAAAAAAAAAACAATACATACATATATATATTAATAGTAATTCGTCGTTTTTGAGCTTAAAGTGTTAATTCCATATTCTGAGAAGAAGCTCACTTGTATTCAACTGATGACTAGTTAATTTTCTAGCTAGGTAATTTTTCAATTCAATCTTAATTCTAACCTTTTTTTTCAGATTATAACCACACCCCCTAACCAGAGCCACGTTACAACCCTCTAAAGACCTTTTGATTGACGTATCATCTCAATATATATAGTGGTGGAGATTTGATTTTCAGGCAAGCCTATAGTAATAACTTTTCATATTGACTAATGAGTGCTTCATTTATTGTCCTTAAACACCTCGAGTTATTTGAGTAAATCTTTAGTGAGGATGTTAAACTTTGTGATATTTTGAATCAAAGGTAATCACTTAAATGAGGGGAGACACCTATGTTTTCGTGATAAAATGCTCAACTTGGAATGTTTAAAACTTTGATGTTCTTCTAGTTGAATTCTCAATGTATGATTACTTATGGTTTATTTTGAGTTATTATTGATAGGGATTATAAGTTGAGAAGAATTCATTTTGATTGTGAGTTGAGGATTTTGCTTGAGGACAAGCAAATGCTTAAGTGTGGGGGTATTTGATAAACCGTAATTTATTCATATTTTTATCCCGTGCTTAGCACATTTATGGATAATTTCTCCTTAGATTTGGTGAATTCGATGCTCCTAATCCTTTAATTTCATGTTTTATACTTAGGTTAGCATAGGAGAGTAAAAAGAGCGAGAAACGGGCCAAAAATGGAGAAAATAGGCCAACATGGGAAATCAACACGGTGAAGACTTCCTCATACGGGTAGGCCACATGGCCGTGTCCATTTGGAAAAATCGAAGCATGACTTACACGGGTAGACCACACGTCCGTGCCTATTTAACAGCCTTGACCACGGTCTAAAGCAATAGCACATGGGCGTGTCACACGGGCGTGTCCCTATCGAGCCTAAGTATAGGCCTATTCAGAAAAGGCCACTTTTGAGGGCTCTTTGGCATTCTAAAGCCTATTTAAACACCTAATGAGGCACTAGAAAAGGGAACACGGAGTAGGAGGCAATGAATTACTCAAGGAAAGTCGATTGATCCATCTCAGAAGCTGGATTCATCGTCAAGATTGAAGATCTCCCTTCAATTTCCTTCAAGAGTTTTAAGTTTTCTTTATGTTTTGTTATCTTCATTATTTTGAGATGTTTTCTTTCATAATTATGAATTAAAACCCCTAAATACCTAAGGGGAATGAAACCTAAGATAGATCTTATTATTATTATCTGAATTGTATGATAAATATTTGACTTGTTCTTAATTATGTGTTCTTAATTCTTGTTTTAATATTCCAGGATATTGATTCAAGTTAATGCGCTTATTCAGAGGAGCAAAAGTCCCTGTCTAACAGTAAATTTGTCATAATTAAGCGGAGTTGATTGCATGCCTGGAGATAGGGTGACAAGATTTTGCCGGATTAGGGTGAAACCTAATAAGGGAGTCCATAGATCGAGTTAATGCAACACTGGGGTGTTAATTAGAAAGAGATTTCAATTAATCAACCTAGGGTTAGACGTTATTAGTCTCGAGAGAGATAATAATATAACTTAAGGATTTCTACGGATCAATTCAAATGAATAAATCGTCTGATTTAGAGTCAAATAACAAGTAAAGTCTAGGTGGATTTTTCCTTGGGTATTGTCTTCATCAATCGAGTTTTCCCAAAAGCTTTTCTCCAATTTTCTCTCTGTGCACCCTTAGTTTAGTTAATTAGTTTAGATAAACCAATCCCTTAATTTTTAGGCTAGATAATAATAAAAAAAGAGTAATTACTAGTACTCTTGGTTCCTTTGGGTTTGACAATCCGGTCTTGCTAAAGCTATACTACTGTTAGATAGGTACACTTGCCTTCATCGTGATAATAGTTAGTTTCAAGAATGATTAATTAAAAATTTTTTAAAACCTGTCGCGAATATCACGTATCACATATACAAAATCTGAATGATAAGCATGTAGGACATGCTGACGTAGACTAATAGAAGGCATGGGACTCCATGCTTTGCAGAACAGATTTATCAAACCTCATTAAATCATATCAGTTTTGCCATGAAGTCACATGCATGGTTATATAACAGATTCAGAAATACAAATTAACATAATCGCACATCATACACACATATACAGACATAGCAAATCAAGACATACCACCAAAACTATCAGTATCAAATTATGCAAATATATTTCACATACCTTAAATACATCATACACAGAAGCATATTAACAAATACCTTGTTTCCACGCCTTAATTAAGCAATATAGGCCTTACAGAAAGTCTAATTACAAGTTTTAGAGTCAAACTAGCCTAGGTAAAGTTTTCAGAAAATAGGCCCACACGGCCCAATCGGCCAGTTTGTGTGGCCTACACGACTTCACATATGCCTGAGTGGCCCACACGGCCCAATTGATCCAGACCGTGCACAGTACGGCACAAGGCCATATGGCGTTGACAGTCCAGTTTTTGGCTTTCTATCATTCACTGTTTTTCGAATTTTTGGATACACACCTGATAAGTTTTTTATGCAAATTCAATGGTGATATATCTAATACCTAAACCAACACTTCAGAATGTGAGAGTGGAAAATGATATTCTAAAATTTCGAGTCCCTAACGATCACTTACCCCTGAATGAAATAGCAGCCAAAACGAATTTCTCAGTTTGCCGGAAGGTTAATCACAACCAAATCTTCACCTAAAGAAAATTTCACATGGTTAAAAGATTTGGTTACACAACGGAAAAAAACATAACTCAAAACATGACAATCCCTAACCAAATTCGAAAGTAAAAATCACAATCTTACCACGCACGACTGACAGTGATACAGAAGGAAACGTTGATACAAAAATCTCAAAAGCAAAGATCGTAAAAAAGGAAGAAAAATGGCAGGGAAAAATCTTGTGAGAAAGATTGAATTGAAAGGAAAAGAGGAAAATCAAATAGAAACTTACAGAAAGAAAGGAAGAAAACATGAAAGTGGAAGGGGAAGAGAGAGAATGTGACACTTTATACTCAACCCAGTTGTTGGATCCGAATACAAAATGCCACATTTCGTTGCCGAAGCAACACACTTTCTCATTTTTATTTTGAAAAGGAAATGTCCTAATAAAATTGTCTTATAAAATTTTCGGCAACATTTCTGTCTATTTTACATAAAACCCCTGCAAAATAATTTAGATTTTCACAAAATATCCACATTTAAATTTTCTCCCAAATCAATTCCCAGCAGTACGATTTCTCAAAACATATCAATAAACTAGATTTCTACGCTTTACTATTTTATCAAAATATTAGTTATAAAATACTAGCTAAGAAAACATAATGAAAATATTTAAATTCAATTTATGACATAATATTATATATGTACAAACCCAATTTCACCCGGCCCACTAAACCTAAAACCACCCAAACAACAAGCCTAACAAAACCCAACCTAAATCAAGCCCAAACCCTAGACCCATTAGTCAAACTAGGGTTTCAGAAAAGCTGAAACCCTAGCCACCTGCTCCACCGCCAAGGTCACCTCAGCACCGCCCATGTCAGCCACCGAACTCCAGCAAGTTGCACCTGCAAAAAATTAAAATGGAAAAGACAGCAAATGGTAGAAAAGGCTTGTACAATGGCTATAAAAGTCGATTTAAGACTTTGTAAAGAGGATTGGCAATTTTTACAATAAAAAATTTTCTAGATTTCAAACCACCAATATCAAAAAGCAGATCCAACATCAAAAACATAGAGATTTTATACAAAAAGATAAAATCGGAGTATTAAAAGAGGTGCTTTATTTTATTTTTTTATTTTCCCGATTCTGTTATTTTCTTCCCTTTTCTTTTTTTTTCTCTTTTATTTCGAATCTATTACATAAATATATACATATTATTAAAAAAAAACTAAAAATTTTTACCTTTTTTGAAATTTCGGCCATCGTGTACGGTGGCCTGCCATGGCGGCGCACGGCCGTCTGGCGACCGGACGGCGACTGGCCTTGTGGCTGGAAATCTCCTCCCCTTCCCCCCTCTCTCTCTTTTTTTCTTTGCTATGCAGAAAATGGATTTTTTTTGAAGATTTTGGCCTTTTTATAGCTTCCCAAAGCGACGTCGTTTTGGGTGCTGCCCTTTAACCCCAAAACGACGTCATTTTGGCCTATACCCGATCCGTCCAACCCGACCCGCCTCAGGATCCGCGTGTTTTTGATTTCTGAGATATTTATGCGCGAGGTCCTTCCACTTTTTTAGTAATTGACAATTAAATTCCTTTTAATTCCTAATTTTGGCCCAGAAGATTACTTCGGATTTCAATTTGGTCCCCTTTTTTAAATGCGCATTTTAGAGGGTGGGGGTTATTTCCCATTTTAGGCCCTCTATGTTTTTTGAGATTTTAAATCGGTCCCTTTCTTCTTTGTTTATTTTCAAATTGGTCCCGAACCTTCACTTTAAGTTCAATTTAGTCATTTTTTTGTTATTTTATATTAAATTAACTAATATAATTATTTTATATTAAATTAACTAACTTAATATAATTATTACTATTATTATTTTACTATTATTATCTAATATGTTTTTATTATCACGATTTTTATTATTTTACTATTATAACTTAACGTGTCATTATTACTATTATTTTTATTTTTATTACCATTATTATTATCATACTTGTATTTATATTTTTTTTATTTTAATATTATTATTATTATTACTACTACTTCCATTATTTTTATTTCTAACTATTATTATTTTATGTATATATTATTAATTATATTATTGTTATTATTACTATTATTAAATATTCTTATTATTACTATTATTTTCATTCCTTTTATTATTGTTTATTATCATTGTATTATTATTATTACTTCTATTATTATTATTATTACTTTCTTTGTACTACCATCATTGTTCACACATATACGTTATTGTTTATATTATTATTATTATTATTATTACTATATTTTTGTATTTTTCTATTATGTATCACCCATATATTATTACTACTATTGTCATTATTTTACTATTGTATTTTAATGTATTATTAACGTTACTCTTATTTTCATTTTTATTATTATTACTATTATTCTTTATTGTCATGGTTAATATTTTTTATAGTGTTATTTTTATTACTAATATCACTATTGTTATATTTAGTATTATTTTTAGTTTCATTATAACTACTACTATTATTATTATGGTTTCTCTTTATACATTTACGTTTTTTATATAATACATTGATTTTATTATTTATTCGTTTGTACTTTTATGTAATTTCAAACTTTGAATTTTTTTTATTTTGTATCATTATTTTGTTTCATATGATACCTATTTATATTTATACCATTATTATTATTTTATCATTTTTTTATTATAAGTTTGCTTACTTACTCATATATTTATTTGCTTACCCCAATTTAAAATCAAATTTACACTATAATTTACTTTGTTATTTCCTTTATCGTCAGATTTATTTCATTTTTATTTCGTTTTGTTCTCATTATCATTACTTCATTATGTTTATTCGTTTATTCATAGATGTCTCAATATATCTGCAAATTTATATTATCCGTCATTATTATTGTTGTTTATATCATCACCTTTGTTATTATTATGCATGTTAATGCTGCGATTTGTTTCTCATTTCACCATGCGATTATGATTACATTGGTCTTTTACTCGACGCATATAATTGTGTTTTCTAAAATAAAACAAGTTTCGTATTTAGACAATTCGAGAAAACAGTGCCCTAACTTACTGGGTTTCGATTTTTCTCGTTTAATCTAAATAATGACATAATCCTCTTAAATCGCAATACGAGTTTTAAAAAAAATGTTTATTCTCGGAAGTACGAGGTGTTGTTCCCTAACTTACTGGGTATGACATTTTGTCACCTCGAAATCAGAACTTGTTTTAAAATAAAGGCAATATTCGGTGTTTGAGAATTCGAGAAAACGTGTCCTAACTTACTGGGTTTCAATTTCTCTCGTTTACTCTAAATAATCGAATACCCTTTTAATAAGTTAAAATACGCAAATTTTATATAAAAGGCAAGCTTGCTATCGAAAATTCAAGATGTCGTGTCCTAACTTACTGGATGTGACATTTTATATTTTGAGACGAGAAGATCTTTAACATTTGAGTATTTTTACAAAGAGGGATTGTATTTCAAAGTCTTTGAAGTTTTCAATCTTCGACACTAAGACATTAATTAATCAACTAGGTACCAATTTTTGGGCGCATCGATGGTGCTAATCCTTCCTCGTGTGTAACCGACTCCCGAACTCATTTTCTGATTTTCGTAGACCAAAAATTATCGTTTTAATAAATCTTAACTTTTATTAAAATGATTAATTTAAGGTGACCCGATCACACCTCGTCAAAAAGGATTGGTAGCGACTCCTCTATTCGTTTTCATTTTCAAAATTCAAGTCGATCCCCATTTTTTTCAAAAATGGTTACGACAGCTTGGAGACTCCGCTGGGGACCAAATAAGAAAGTCAAGCCACAAGTTGATTAACTTTTGTCTTTTTATCGAAAATTGAAAATTTGGTTTTGAAATACGATCCTTTCATTGCATTTCATCAGCTATTTTTGTGGTTTATGATATAATACCTGCTGCATTGGTTCGAGTCTTTAAATAGTTTTGCATATTACATTGCATGACCGCTGTGGTCACACCTTTTGAAGTGGGAGTGAGAAACTACTCCTTCGTGAGGTTTTCACCTCCGTGCAGGAAAGTGGATCGCTTTTGGGATACATCCGTACCTATGTCTTCGTGAGATTTTCATCTCCGTGTAGCCATAGGAAAATGTATTCCCCTGAACTGAACTCGGTCTGTATGAGCCTATAATGGGTGAAGATCGAGGAATCTACTGGTTCAGGTACCTTTACTCTAGAACTGAACCCCATGTAACGAGCCTTAAGAGCCTACCCTAGGTAGAGCCACTCCGAAACCCTAGTGGTTACCTGAGCAAGTGCTATATTTATTATTCTTTGTTTGCTTTAAACTGCGTATGAAATACTGACTTGCTTTGTTTTACTTTGATTGTATTTGCATGGCATTTTCATCACAAAAGGTGTTGATTCGCATTCGGTTGCTAAATAGATAGCTTATCATGGAAAAGGGGTTTTTTGATAAAGTAGAGGACAACGCGGCTGTCCGGATATGGGCTGAGACAACACAACAAGAAAAAGGTGATAGTCTTACCGAAGGGTGCTAATCCTTCCTCGTGCATAACCGACTCCTGAACTCATTTTTCGATTTTTGTAGACCAAAAATTATCATTTTAATAAATCTTAACTTTTATTGAAATGATTAATTTAAGGTGACCCGATCACACCTCGTCAAAATGGATTGGTGGTGACTCCTCTATTCGTTTTCGTTTTCAAAATTCAAGTCGATCCCCGTTTTTTTCAAAAATGGTTACGACAATATATATAAACCTAGGTACATGCCATTTACATCAACTATAAAGTAAACTATTCACCAACATTGTTTGAGCTGAACTTCGGTTCTTCGAATGTTACTGGAACGATCTAACGAATCGAACTACTGCATCGGAAAAATAGACAAACCATACGCTGAGCAATTTTTATGCTCAATGGTGCTAATATCGTATAAATCATTACATAAGTATTGGATATAAATTAATTGATAGAAATAAACTAAAATATGATTAAAAATACCATTAATAACATCACAATAAAAAAAATTCTAATATTAATAAACTTTAATATTTTGATATTAACAGATTGAATAAAGAAAACAAGCTTTTTAATTAAATTTAAAATCGCATAATTAATTTAATTTGCACAATATGAAAATTCAAATAAATTCAAGTTTTGTTTTTGCTTTTCTTTCAATTTAGACCCTATACTAAAGTTTAGACTTATAACCAGATACACGAATCTGCCACCCTGAGTTGTTCGGCAACAATGGCTATCAGAGTAGTCCACGACCCTTGAGAATTAGGGCTAACGATAATAACAATTGACTGACTTGGCTTTTTCTTCCTCGACCCTCTGTGAATTACGAAGATCTAAATTCTCTAACATAAAGACTCTATGGTATGTCAACTATATCTGATTTAGTCTAACTTAGTGAAACGGGGTAAAAACCAAATTTTATGATCCATTTTAATTCTATTTTCATTTAATTCTCATTTCAGTTCTGTTTCATATTCAAATCACATATCGCCTAATGTAAAATGGGCTTCCAATTTGAAACGTATTAAATATTTTCTTGCTCAATTATCTAAAATTATAATACTCAAATACAAATCATAACCATGAATTCGCTAATTTAGTCTTATGAAAACATAGTATTCATCTTGAAACATAATTTTATAAATATTAATTAAATTATTCAAGCTCATCCAAAACTTATAAAAAATATATATATAACTAGTCATATTAAATTAAATATTTTAAAGCTTTATGTAATGAAAATAAGATATTAGCACAAACTGAAGTTTTAATCACTTTACTCATTTTCTTTTCCTTTCTCCTTCAAGATGTTCGCTTCGTTTTTAGCTACAATAGGATTCATTCAATACGAAACAACATCATTTATTCATTCTAAATCTAAAACTGACAAAAATAGACTTAAATATGCATGATTATTCACATTGACAACTTAAGTTTTCTAGTCCGAAATTCACATATCTTTCGACTCAATTATCTGTTTTCAATTCCGTCTTCACCAGAGTATTCACTGCTTCACAAGTTATCATTTAGCACCAATATTATACAAAGCAACCGCTGTTCTCTACTTCCCCTTTAACATGGCCAAATATACCAAATAAACTTTTCATCCATTTTTGTTTCTTTTTCACACTTGTAACAAGCTAGAACTCATCTTCTAATAATTTCCTATCCAAAAATATATTTATTTTACTTAAGTGTTCTAAGCTTCTATCAATGTCCTTTAATGGCAACTTCCAAAATACTTGATAAAATAAAAAACTATTGGTATATATATGTAAAGCATCTTCAAAGATTCAAAATCTATAAAAAAATTGAAGAAAAACCATACCTTAAGCTTGAAATTGAAGGAAAATGATGAAAAGGGTTTTCTTTCTTTCTTCTTTTTCCCAAACTTTCGTGATAAAGATAAGAAAGAACTTATATTTCTCTCTTTTATATATATATATATATATATATATATATATATATATATATATAATACTTAATAAGTTACTATTATTTTAAATAAAATGTTAAATAATAATTATTTAATGAAAATATCATTTAAAGCCATCATGAAACTTTTGATTTTTTTTTAAGTAATGATAAAATTGTCATTAAGTCCTTTCTATCAAAATAAAATAGGATAATTGCACTTTAATCTCTATACTTTTCTAACTTATTCAATTTAATCTCTGAACTCGATACTGAATTTTTAACTTAACCACGTACTCCTACTAATAATCCTCTGTGTTTTCATGTCTGACGATTTTCTCTAAAAACGATCACAATTTCTTATACTGCCATTTATTTATAGATCACTTATTTAAGAACTTCTACCATAAATATTCTTCTTTTCTTTTCTTTTCTTTTTTTAAAGTGGGGATGTTACAAAGAAAGCATGGATGGTAGGTAGTGTGAGGGATCTTAGGAGAATTTTTGGGAAAATTTAAAAAAATAAAGAACTTAAAAACTTCCCACTACCCTCCCCCACTAAATCTGATAGGATTAGTTATCCTATCAGATTTTACCTTAGAGTTCAAAAGAAAAAATAATTTTCACTATACACACATGGGGATTCAAACATAGGACCAAAGGGTAAGTTGACATCTTACCATTGAACTAGCAAACTCATTCTATCAACACTTGTGTGTGAATTAACCTTAAACCAAATATGCAGAGATAAAGATAGGAACAAAAATAATAAAAATTCTAAAGAAGGAGATTTGAACACAGGACTTCAAGCACACATTCAAACCACTTATCCACTAAAGTAGATCACTTAACTTGACAACATTTTCACAATCCCAGTTCAAATCAGGACGCAACCACATTTGGTTTCACTAACCCAATTTTTTCTAACCCGATTTTTGGGATGTGACAAGTGGCACTGTAAGAACGTTTACATTGCGAGAAAGACAATATACTTCAGTAGATAATTTAAACGAGTCTGTAATCCTAAAAAGAATCAAAGAAAGTATTTTATTTAAATACTTGGAAGGATTATTATGTCATCTACAATTTCAATTTGGGAGATGGTTAGTCTTTGCTATCAGAGTAGTTGACTCCACGGGTAGAGACATAAATGTATTCATTAGAAGAATGATACTTTGGACTGGACCTAAGATAAATTAATTTTGAATCTACTTGTAAATTATTTCACTTGTGACGTTCATGGTGTGATTTACCTAAATCCTGAGTTGGCCACTGCCCATGTGAATGTAACTCATATTCTTTGATATAAGTGGAGGCTTATGTTCTAAAGATGATTGAGTCCATAGTCAGTATGTTGGGTACATGACTTGTGTATACCATGAATTTGCTAGCAACGATGAAATTTATAGCTCAATTAAAGAGTTAACAATATCCTCTCATTGACATTATGTGAATTGATAAATATGGAACGTGGCCACAAGTTGCTTGTTCTTGAATAAGCAATTTATCATAGACATTTGTTAACAGTGATCATATTAATCATTAAGAAGACAAAATTGTGACAATGAGATAAAATATGATTGTATTGTGTGAACAAATTTAACTCAAATAAATCAATGATTTCATATGAGGGTAATACACACATGACTAGGTCATTGGACAAAGAGTTTGATGAATTGCTTTAATAAATAGTATACAATAATGAGTTTCCAATCATGGTATTTGTTGTAGACTGAATCCATGATTAAGTAAATTGTGAATTATCGAAACGATGGTTCTGGGTATAATTGCAATTATTATAGCATAATGGTATATGTTTGATTGGTCCCTATACTAGCTCAACAACAGTTCGATCAAACTGCATTTAAATTGGAAGAAAAAAATTCTACGACTTTGAAAATAATATAACTGAGTCGATTTATTCGATGTAAATTAAATTGGGCGGTCGTGAGAATTGTTCAACTAGAAAATTTGATTAAAGAATTTTCTTTAAAAATTAATTTTGGAAAATCTTAGTGATTTTTAGGAAAATTAATTTTAATCAAGTAAAATTAAATTAATCAAATTAATTAAAATAAGTATGATATTTTTGGAACTTAATTTTCAAGTTAGGCAATTGGCCCAATGGATAATTGAACTTGAAATTTGGACTCAAGATTAAAAATTGGGCTCACCGAGACCCAAAAACTGGTCGAACTAGGAGGGTGTTGTACTTACCTTGATTGTATTTTGTTAATTTAATATTAAAGTGATTATCTTTATATTAAATTTAATTTAATATTTATCTTGTAAATAATTATTTTATCAATTTAATAAGATTTAATATTAAATTTAATCTAATATTTATCTTGATAAGTATTATATTAATTTAATATTAAAGTAATTAAGTTTAATCATAGTTGAACAAAAATTCTCTAAAGAAATTTTTTTAGAAGATTTTAGAGATATTTTTTATTTATAACTTTACCTTAAAGTTTAGAGAAATTGTGAAATTGCCTCACTGGTAATTTTATAAATTTCTTTTTGATTTGAAGCGAGTTTATACTCGGCAGACGTGACCTTGAGAATAGTGAAAAAGACTATTAGGTCAAAGCGTTCATCCTAAATAAATAAAAAATATATAATTTTAATTAAATATATCACAACCAAATTCTAGCTTTGAAAAAATTTAAAACTCAATTTTTTTAAACTAATTTTGCAATACGTTTCCCAAACCCAATTTTTCAACACAATGCTAATGTTTATTTTTTTTTTTTTTTTACTTTTTCCAACCGGTTTACATAATTTCAATTATATCACTAATTAAGTAAATATTTTATTATAATGCACATTTTTAACTTCATCACTCTCCATCATATTGTTATCAAATTTCAAGAATGTTAATTTTCAAATTATTCAATTATCGCCAAAAATATTTATATATTCTTTATCATATTTCTATAATTAAATGCCTAAATAAAATCATTATTTGAATTCAGTATTTATTTATCATTAATCATGAATTGTTGATTGACAGAAAGGCTGTGTGATGTTGGTATATGTGATAGTTCCAGTGAAGCAAATTTCATTCAAGTAGCATTGACACCAGGGGCCTTTACCTGGTCTATGGATTTTGCTCACTGGGACTCCTCCTCGCATATCCTCAATTGAGAATAACAGTTTCAATATTTATTTTTGTAAATCAAGTTTTAATTTGGATAAACTATCTCACTTTGCTATAGGTTTAAAGGTCAAATACTTCTTCCATTATAAAAACTCAAAATATACCATCACCCTTTTTATTCTTCGTAAATTTCTAATTTAACCATTATACTTTTACTTTTTAGAAATTTAATATTTCTATTTTTAAATTTTAAAATTTAGATTCAACTGATAATACTATTAAAATTATTTTATAAAATTCGAGTTTATTACAACTTTACTTTTTAGTTACATGACCATCAAATGAGAATTAATTTCAAAATGGTAGACCAACAAATTTAACAAAAAAAAAAAAAAAACATTGCTACCAATTAAACCTAAATTTTGAAATTTGAAAAGTAAAAGAACTAAAGTTCTGAAAATAAAAGTACAGTGACTAAATTCCAATTTTTACGAAGAATGCAAATACTTATGACATTTTATAACCTTATAAAATGAGCAATATAGTCATTGCACATTAAATCTTAAAGCAAACAGTTAGAACTAGTATGCAATTGAACATTAAAAATAATTAAAATATACTTTAAAGTGTCTATACTCTTCATATATTTGAAATTTAATCATTTTACTTTTATTTCAAAGAATTTAGTCCTTATATTGGATTTATAAATGTAAGTTCAATTGTTAGCACAGTTAAAATTTTTTGTTAGATTCAAGTTCATTACAACATCATTTTTCAAAGGTGAATGTACCTAAGAGGTCCCTTTATTATAAGGACATGATTAAATTAGTCTATCTATTATTAAATTGGTCAATTAATCACTATATTATTAAAAAGAATCAAATGAAGCCAAATTGGAATTGAATCAACATTAATTGTGTAAACAATATCATTTACTATTTAATAGAGTTAACATTTTAAAGTTTTTATAATTCTATAAATGAAATATTTTGTTTCAAATTGAACTACAGTTGAAAAACAATTTTCACGGCATCATTTTTATAGAACAAAAGTTAACTTTGTTACAATTTCGACTTATTTGATTCCTTTTAATAGTATACAAACTAAATTGATCTATTTAATAATAGAGGGATTGATTTGATCCAATCCCTAAAATACAAGGACCTCTTAGGTACTTTAACCTTTCTAAAGATACATGCTTTTTTACCCTAAATTAATCATATATGCCAAAAAAATTTATTGGTCAAATAGATTGATTTTTTTAAAAAAATTAGGGAAATAAGCCCTTTTTTGAGAGAGAGTGGGAAGCTTTTCTATAAGTTGCATTTTTTGACTTTTTAAATATAATTAGTTTTCTTTGGTTAAATGGTTAAATGTCAGTGGTTTTGTCCTTTAAGTTCCAGGTTTGATCTCTCTCCCACGTACATTTATATTTTTTATATCATTTTGTTTTAAGCTTTTTATATTTTAATTAATATTTTTAACATATTAACTCATTTGATTAAATGATAATGATTTCATCATTGAGACTCGTGTTCAATTCCTTCTTCAAAACACATTTGTAATTTATATTTTATGTTATTTCAAGTTTTTTAAAGTTTTAATTAATAAATATATATTTTTGTAATTTTTTATTTTTAATTCATCTTTTAATTAATAACACTTTTATTCATAAAATTAAATAATAGATATATAATTGTATAATAAAATATATATTTTACATTATAAAAATATTTGAAATTAATAATTCCTTTATATATAATATAAACATCAACTAATTTTTTATATATTTTTCTTTATATATAATATTTATATGTCAAATATTTATTTTCTCCAAATATATTGTGAGTATGATGATTTCTAATATTATAAAATGAAATAATTATTTCAAATATAACTATTATTTTTATATGTAAAATATTTCAAAATGATTGTTTTTTCGTATACGATTGTTTTTCATGCACATTGTGGGTATGATATTTCAAATATTTTTATATGTTAAATATTTTAATTAATTATTTCAAATATCATTATGTTTATATGTGAAATATTTTAAATACACATACAAAAACATATAATACTAAAATTTACTACACTCATAATGTAGTAGCCCAAATCTGCCCGGGCCCGTGAGATAAACAAATAAAAATAAATAAATAAATGTTTATTTATTAAAGTCCATGTACAATAGCCTGTAGGCCCAAAACCAAATACTATAGCCTAACTGCCCTATACCGGTTACAACCCAATACCTAATTATACTATTACCCTGTACCCATTACACCCTACCTAGCCCAGGACTAAAGTGGCCCAACTAGCCCAAACTATTACACCAAGGCAGGAAACCCTAGGGTTTCTGCTTTCTTTCTCCTCAAGCCGCCGCTGATTCTGGAAAGTTCAGGGAGCGTCTGTCCAGCTCCCGAATCGAGGCCACCATCGATCATGTCCACCATCAACGCCGTGATTCTAGGCCACAGATCAAGCCGTAGTTGAAGCCAAATTAACGCTTGTTCTGTCGAAAGAGTTCGATACCTGCAAAAAAAGAAGAAAGAACCAACAACAGCCAGGAAATAGATTTGGAAAGAAATCAAAGGATTTCTTTTCCTAAAATGTAACAAAGGGTTATAAAAACCCCTTCTTTTTCTAATCTGTAACTACGTTTTTAGAGATATACAAAAAAATAAAAAAGGGAAATCAGAGAATAAACAGAAAAACAAAGGTGATATTTTATTTCTTTCTTTTCGATATTTATGGTCTTTTGATACAGCATATAGCAGAATATTTTTTAAAAAAATAGTAAAAAGGGTTACCTTTTGATTCGTTGCAAAAAGAATAGGGTTTTGAAAGCCTTAACCGCTGGGCACAATAGCTCAGACGGTGGCGCGTGAGGCTCGTGTGGCCGAAAGCGGTGGTGCTCCGGGACGAGCCAGGATGGCCACAGGCCAGAGCTCTGAGAGAATTTTAGATTTCTGTCCTTATTTTTTTTCGATGAGTGTTTAAAAATGAGAATTTTTTAAGTTTTTTTTTACTTTTATAACATCGGTAAAACGACGCCGTTTTAGCTTAATTCAATAAGTTTAAAAACGACGTAGTTTCAAGACTCAGGATCCACGTGTCGACCCGATTACCCGGGGAGGATCCGCGTGTTTTTGTAAATTGGGATAATTTCCCAATTGATCCTTCCGGTTTGTTAAATTCTATAATTTCATTGCATTCTATTTTTTAATTCGGCACTAATATTTTATAATGGTTTTAATTTAGTCCCAATGACTATTAAACTTCATTCTAAGGAACAACGTCGTTTCGGGGATAAGGGAAAATTTCCCAGTGAGTCTCTCGATTTTAGTCCGTATTCCAATTTGGCCCAGTTCTCTTTATTTTTTTTACAATTAACCCTAAATTCCCTAATTAATTTTAATTTTAATCTTTATATACCTTTAATTTAATTTATTTAAAATACCTTATGTATATATGTATTTTATAAATATTAATTATATAGTAATAAATTATTTTATTTACATTATTTGTAATATTATATACCTTCACAAATTTCATTATAGATTATACATTTAAATTTCATTATTTATTTAATTATATTTTTGTATATTTGTTACATTACCATTATTATCATACATACACTATATTATATTTCATTATAATTCTTTATGTATTACTATTACATACTATATTTTATTATTCAATATTCTTTATAACATGTATCTTTCTTATATATACTTTTTATTATATATTTTATTATATAAATATATTTAATTTTTTTATATATTATATATATTAATAATTTTACCATATTTTTATATGCAAAATACTTATTATATTATTATTATTTTATATTATATTTCTTTATATTTTATTCATATTATTATACATAACTTATTTTAAACATTTTTGTTCATATTTTAGGTATGTTTTATCAATAATTACTCACTTTATTTTATATTTTAATATGAATTAAATCTTTTATATATTGTTGTATTTTATATCATTTACATATAATGCTAGTTTCATAATATTATTAAGTGTTGCTTGATTGATATATATATGTTACTACATTATTATTTTTATTATTATTTTTATATATCTATATGTCTAATTATATATCATGCATTATTTTTAAATTGATTATTACTTTGTATGTTCAGTATATTTTATATGCTATGTATATCTTAATATATATGTTATTATATTTGCTATATTTATATATCTAGTATAGAACCTTTATATTATGGCTATCGATTATTTAAATGCATGTTTTAGCTATCTATTATTGAAAAATGCTATCTTACATGTCATAATTTATATATGGTTCTTCATGCATTAATTAAAAAGATTCAAAAGTTTTCAAAAATAAAAAGACAACGCTTGGTATTTGGAAATTTCGAGAAAGGTAGTGCCCTAACTTACTGGGTTGCCATTTTTCTCGTTGAGTTCAAATAGTCAAGCACCTTTGTAAAATTTTTTAAAGGATTTCAAAATACGAGCAATTGTCTTGAAATTTCAAAACGTTGTGTTCAAACTTACTGGATATGACGTTTTGACGTCTCAAGATAGGGATTTTCAAAAATGGTTAACTTAGTCTCGAATGTCTTAAAATAGTGCGTCCTAACTTATTGGATGTAATGTTTTGATTCATTTGATACAAGTGAACCTTAATTTTCAAAATCAAAATATTGTAAAGATGATTACATTTTAAATTTCCGACATTAAGGACATTTTGATAATCAATTAGGTACTAATTTTTGGGCTTTACGAGGGTGCTAACCCTTCCTCGTACGTGACCGGCTCCCGAACCCGTTTTCTAATTTCGTAGACCAAAACTAATGATTTTAAAACAAAATGTTTTAAAAGGTGATCCAATCACACCTAAAAAGATTGGTGGCGACTCCCATTTTCGTTTTTAAAGTCGATTCCCATTTTCCAAAACTCGATTTAAAAATGGTTTCGACAGCTTGGCGACTCCACTGGGGACTAATAAGAGAGCCAAGCCGTATAATTGATTACCCTTTGTCTTAACGTCAGAAATTTAAAAAGTTTTAAGAATTTAATCCTTTTGCATCACATGTGTTTAAATTACTACTGCATATGTTTGTTATATTTTGGCACGCATTGCATTTACATGACCGTTGTGGTCACACCCTTAAGTGAGAGTGAGAAACTACGCCTTTGTGAGGTTTTCACCTCCGTGCAGGATAGTGGATCACTTTCGAGATACCTCTGTACCTATGTCTTCATGAGATTTTCATCTCCGTGCAGCCATAGGGAAATGTGTCCCCTTGAACTAAACTCGATTCGAATGAGCCTATAATGGGTGAGGATCGAGGAATCTACTGGTTCGGGTACCTCAACTTTAGAACTAAACCACATATAGAAGGACCGTAAGAGCTCAACCTAGATAGAATTATACCGTAATTATTACTCTTGCAGGTTATCTTTGAGTTTATTGTTATCATGTGATACTAACTATTTCCTTTCTTTTGTTGCATATCATTTTGCATTTAAAAGGTATTGATTTTCGGTCAGTTTCTAAGTTAGAGAGTTTTATTATGGAGAACGGACTTCTTGATAGAGTGGAAGACAACGCTAACATCCATATATGGTCAGAGCAAACTCAATTAGTAAAGGAAAATAGTCTAGCCATGGGATATGTGTCAGAGCTGTCAGACTACATTTGTATCAGCGTCACACAGGATAATCAGCATGAGTTAAAGGAAATATGGGATCAATGGGGTAGCAAAGCCAAGCAGTTGTTCTACAACAACCATGGGGACTTGCAGTACTTGCTTGACTTGGAAATAGACGAGAATTTGTTTTGGGCCATCACTCAGTATTAGAATCTTGTATACAGTTGCTTTACGTTTCGAAAAGTCGATATGGTACCCGTGGTGGAGGAATATTCGGTTTTGTGGCGTTGTCCTATGATTCAAGTTGATAAAGTTTACTCAAAGGCTAACTGTATTCCAACTTTTGTGAGGAATTTGATGAACGTCATGGGGAGAGAGAGTAAGCTAAAATGGAAAGAGCAGGAAGAAAAATGGGCAGTCTTGGAATTCCTGCCTCTTCCACCACTAGTGCGTCTTAATGTTGTTTCTAATCAAAGCAGAATTGGATATGAGAAAGATTGTTCAAAACCCTATGGCAAGGCGTGCTGCAAGAACTAAAGGGCAAAAGGTAATGTACTCACCAATCATTTCAAGGTGAACAAGAAGAGTACTGATGGACATTTCCACCATTACAACATTTCTCTTTCATATGAAGATGGTCGATGGTAAGAGTGTTGGAAGGAAAGTGATTGACAGAATGCATGGACCTACAAAGGTGAGTTGGATGGAAAGAATTGTGCCTATGATGGTAAAAGGCTTATTTATTATAGGACCAAACAACAAGCATGAGTTTACTATGTTGCACTTATCAGAGACAATGGAAATGTAAGCCCTGATGGTTTGTCAAAATGGACGCAAAAGAATGAGATTAAAGAAGACCATATCATTTAAAGACCTTTAAAGTGGAGATTAACTATGCTGAGAAGATACCCATGTAAGCATTTCAAAATGCTTTGCGTGGACAGGAATCTGAAAGCTCTCAAGAAACACTAAAGGTGTTAGATATCATTTTAAGGCAGCATGTTAAGTAGGAATACCTACTTGTTTGCCAATATTTCTTTCAAGATAATCAGAACAACTTCGCAGATGTTGGAAGAGGTGTCCATAGATGTAGGGATTATCTCATATGTGAAGCCATAGCTCAAATTCGGGATGGTAGTAGATCATTTACGGACTATGAAGGTACAAGCCGATACATTGAGCACGAAATACAAGCTACAGTTAGATCATCGTCAAGAGTTAGCTTTGTTAAGTTAAAACTTTGGGCCATAGGACGAATATGTATTTGTAATCCATTCATATGTAAAGATATTCTTTTTCTAAATAAAGTTTTCTAAATGAAATTGAGTCGAGATCGATACCTTTTTGTATTCATGCATTTGCATTACATCACATCGCATCATATGCATTTAAGTCCATAAAAAGACCCTAATTAGGCAAAAATTATTTCAGAGAGTTAATCGGGGATATGGAACAAAGGTTGGAGAGATTGGAGCAAAGGCAAATACAGATACAAGAGCAGTTGACCAAAATTCAACAAGATATACGTGATCAAATGTTAGAGCTCCAAAGAAATATAATCGGCCAACTGGGGCAGTTACTAATCGAAGGGCTCGAAAAGAGGAAAAGCCCAGTGGTCAACACTGAAGATGATAATGAGGTCATCGTTTATTCCCCAAATTTTACTCCAATAGGGGTCTAGACTCAACTAGACGCACATCCGAGAGAGATACCAGTTACTACCAAACCCCAACAGCATCAAGCCAGTATGTTAGCACCAAGAATAATTCAAGAGGCTCAGTCCTAATTGGGAGCAATTCACCATCTTTGTCGTCATTAGAGAAGCAAGGAAGGCCAGTGTGGAGTGTCCGAAACAGTGCGAAGCTCTTAAAAAGCAAAAGTGGAGCTCCCGATACAATACCTCGAGGGCAATGACGAGAAAAGAAAATGAGGTGAAGCTGTTGACTGTAAGACAACCAAGAATGTCAACTACTAGCCATCAGGTTCCTCGAAAGCAAGAATCCAATCCGAAACCGAATCCTGAAAAGTTTCCCTTTACGTCAATTCCAATGTCGTATAAGGAGCTATATCATAGATTATTTGATGCACATGTAGTGTCCCCGTTTTACATAGAACCGTTGCAGCCCCCATACCCTAAATGGTATGATTTGAACGCTCAATGTGAGTATCATGCGGGACGCACAGGACAGTCAATTGAGAATTGCACTGCCTTTAAAAAAGATGATCGAAAAACTCATCAAAATAGGTGTTATAAGCTTTAATCATCCCTCTGGGGCAGAGAATTTATTACCTAATCATTTAGATGGAAAGATGAATTCCATGATGGAAAGGGGCATGGGATCCAAGAATGCACCAAGTTTCAGGGCTTTTGAGCAGGACTTGATGTTGGGGAATCTGAATAACGTATCCGAAGAGGAAACCAAGGAATAAAACTGGTGAGCCCTTGCACATTTGGGGAATGTTTTAAACAATGAAATTGTGGAAGTGATCCTTGTATTTTAAAGTTAATTTAGAGTAATGTTCAGAACACACTTGTTGTTTTAAAGCCTAGAAACAATAAGATTTCATTTGTGAAATAGGTTCATGTTTGGACATTGTTATTTCAATAAAACATATCTTTCATGATTAATTTGAGCAATTGTTCCCTCATTTTTTCTTCATTCATAATGTAAATAGTTATTCTTGAATTCATTTATTCCTTGTATATTCTTTTGTGCCTATCGAAGACCCCTAGATATCAATGACAGGGGTAATGATACTACAGATTCAGAGTTCCTTTTGAGCACTACATGTGTTTAGAGGAATCTCAGTATTCTGAAGATGACAGAGATTGCGATTTGTTTCTAAATTTGTTGAAAATGGTAAATCAAAAAGAGAAATAAATTCTACCCCATGAAGAGGGGGTAAAAGATATAGCCTCAGAAGAAAGGAAAGGCTGTAAGTTAGAACAAAGCTAGTTTTTCTGTACCTCATATTGATGCCTTAGTGGACACTAGTGCTGGATACTCGGAGCTCCGCAGTTCCTTCTTTGTTTGCTTCTCGATAAGAAAAACTCTGATTTTCATAGGCCATGGAAGCAGAACAATCTGTCTGAGTATGGCATTGTGACTCAGTGTATGGCGCTAGTTAGGGTGAAGGATCAATGCCTTACAAACCTGCTCCTAAAAAATAATGCAAAGCTTGGAGAACTGAATTCCATGTTAGTAATTGAGCAAACACCTTCAATTCCAGTTGTTTCAAAGGTTCCAACTATCATCCTTGGAATGGATGCATTATTTGGCTCTCTTGAATAGTCTGATATACCATCAATAGTTGCGGTGTTTAGTTTCATAAAGTGGCCATTGATTTCCAGTTATAGGGCATCAGGCCGTACACAGTCTCTGAAGCTTGAAATGATAGATTCTCTCTTCAAACCAGTTTCTGACAAAGTGGATAAGGGTATCGTAAGGAAAGCTTTCTTAGACTTCTATACAAGTTTAGGGAAAAGGAAGCCTGATCAAATTATTATATTCAGGGATGGAGTTAGCAAGTCACAGTTCAATCAAGTATTGGACATTGAGCTGGATCAAGTAATTGAGGCTTGCAAATTTCTTGATAAGAGTTGAAACCCCAAGTTTGTGGTCATTGTGGCATAGAAAAATCATCATACTAAGTTTTTTTCAGTAGGGATCTCCTGATAATATCTCGCCTGGAACCATTATAGACAACAAAATCTGTCATCCTAAGAACAATGACTTCTATCTTTGTGCCCATACTGGAATGATTGGAACCACGTGACCTACTCATTATCATGTTCTCTTAGGTCAGATTGGGTTTTCAGCTGATGATCTGCAGGAGCTAGTCCATGCTATATTAAAGAAACGCCACAGACATATTTGTTGTGGCCCCTATTCACTGAGCTCATTTGGTAACTTCACATTTAGAGCAGTTTATAGAGTTTAAAGGTGCTTAAGAAACATCATCAAGCCATGGTGGGATGACAACTCCGAGAGTGATTTCTGTACTTCAGCTTCCCAGAATGAAAGATAATGTCAGCAGCTCCTTTGAACTATTTTTTTTATAGAGCTTCTGGATTTTAGCTATTATTCGCTTTCTTTGTTTGACAAACATCAGCCCGAATTTTTGCTGGGGCAAAAGAATTTCATGAGGGGGAACTTGTGCTACAAGAGATTCTTCCCATGCAAAGGATTTCAAAGGGAAATGGATACCAAATGGGAAAGACTATAGATTCTGAAAAAGCCTCCTCTAGTGGTGCGAAAGATTTACGCAATACAGTGAATTCAGACTCAATTAAGGAGTATTTTGTCTGACAATGAAGGGAAGCCAAAGTGAAAACCTGCAAAGGGCGCTTTGAGACTTCCATTTCAAAAAAAAGAAAAAGAACAAGAAAAGAAAAGAAAAGAAAAGAAAAAGAGAAATTGGAAAAAGAGAAAAAATGGAGAGGCCAAGGTGAAAACTCGCAAAGGGCGCCTTGAGACCAAAAGGGTTTTGAGATGAAAACCCGAAAGGGCGGCTCAAATTTTGGTGAGCAACAATGACCTTGCTATACCGGAGTCAACAAGTAGTGAAGTATGTTACATACCGGGGTATCAACAAAGTACTTTGGGTCTTCTAAACATATGTTAAACTCAAAACAGTCTTCATGGAATTTGTATATAGAAGCCCAAGCTGCGATATCTAAGGCATTTAATTTTTTGTCTTATTTACTATCTTTGAATTCTCTTTCTTCTCAAAGATAGATTCCTATTTTAATCTCCTTTGTTCTTCTTTTGATGAATCATTCAAACTCTAATTTTCCTCAAGATCAATTTATTATCCATTATTCATAAAGTATGTTGCATTGAAATAATAATGGATGATCTAAAATATCTTCACAAATGAAGTTTTGCATATTACTCTGGAAATTTCTAGATAATACAAAGAAACTGAAACATAACAATTGTTTAAGGAATTCCCATTGAGTGAGGATTGGAGGTACTCAAGAAATTTTCTTATTTGGTCCAAATGGTGATTAGATGATGTTGATCCTAAGAAAGGATCATTTCATAAACATCTCCAGTGGGTCGTAACATGTGGGAATGGTACAGTGGACCAAATCGATGGAGAGGGTTCTAAGCATACGAGCAAAATAGGGTTGGTACTTTGAGTGAAACAAAACGAAACTTGAATGAATCAAGATGTCCGAAATAAAAGTCATTTTCATTTTGCATCATAATATGTCTAATTAGGAGCATTTGACTCATTTCAATCATGGCATCCTAATCATTAGGCATAGGCACATATACATTCTATAGGTTATGTCCTCTAGGGGACAATGAAGATCGAAGATTTCAACATGGCACCTATGTGCTTATAGGGAACAAGTTGAAGATAGCAGATCTTATTTCTCTGTAATAGATGGGGAGCAGATCCAAGATGACAAATCTTATCTCTCTGTATTCGACGGGGAGCAGATCGAAGACATAGCAGATCTGACCTTCATCGGGGCAGATCCAAGATGGCGGATCTTATCTCTCTGTAATGGACAGGGGGCAGATCCAAGATGACAGATCTTATCTCTCTGTAATGGACGGGGAGTAGATCCAAGATGACAGATCCTATCTCTCCGTAATGGACGGGGAGTAGATCCAAGATGACAGATCTTATCTCTCTATAATGGACAGGGAGTAGATCCAAGATGACAGATCTTATCTCTCTATAATGGACGGGGAGTAGATCCAAGATGACAGATCTTATCTCTCTATAATGGACGGGGAGTAGATCCAAGATGACAGATCTTATCTCTCTGTATTCGACGGGGAGCAAATCGAAGACATAACAGATTTGACCTTCATTGAGGCAGATCCAAGATGATTCGGCATTTCTGTATTGGCAGAGAACAGATCAAAAGAGCAGATTTGGTGTCTCTGTATTCGACGGAGAGCAGATCGAAGATATCGATATGACAGTCTTGAGTTTGTAATGAGAAGACTGAGGACCATAATCCGATAAGGCCGGGAAAATTTAGTCTTTTTATGAGTCTTTGCTCGATTCCTGTTACACAGCAATAGCAAAGAGGGGCAGCTGTAGTAGCCCAAATCTGCCCGGGCCCATGAGATAAACAAATAAAAATAAATAAATAAATTTTTATTTATTAAAGTCCATGTACATTAGCCTGTAGGCCCAAAACCAAATACTATAGCCTAACTGCCCTATACCGGTTACAGCCCAATACCTAATTATACTATTACCCGGTACCCATTACACCCTACCTAGCCCAGGACTAAAGTGGCCCAACTGGCCCAAACTATTACACCAAGGTAGGAAACCCTGAGGTTTCTGTCTTCTTTCTCCTCAAGCCGCCGCTGATTCTAGAAGGTTCAGGGAGTGTCTGTCCAGCTCCCGAATCGAGGGCACCATCGATCATGTCCACCATCAACGCCGTGATTCCAGGCCTCAGATCAGGTCGTAGTTAAAGCCAAATTAACTCTTGTTCTGTCGAAAGAGTCCGATACTTGCAAAAAAAGAAGAAAGAACCAACAACAGCCAGGAAATAGATTTGGAAAGAAATCAAAGGATTTCTTTTCCTAAAATGTAACAAAGGGTTATAAAAACCCCTTCTTTTTCCAATCTGTAACTACGTTTTTGGAGATATACAAAAAATTAAAAAAGGGAAATCAAAGAATGAACAGAAAAACAGAGGTGATATTTTATTTCTTTCTTTTCGATATTTATGGTCTTTTGATACAGCATATAGCAGAATATTTTTTTAAAAAATAGTAAAAAGGGTTACCTTTTGATTCGCTGCAAAAAGAATAAGGTTTTGAAAGCCCTAACCGCCGGGCACAGTAGCTCAGACGGTGGCGCGTGAAGCTCGTGTGGCCGAAGGCGGTGGTGCTCCGGGACGAGCCAAGATGGCCACAGGCCAGAGCTCTGAGAGAATTTTAGATTTCTCTCCTTGTTTTTTTTCGATGAGTGTTTAAAAATGAGAATTTTTTAAGTTTTTTTTTTACTTTTATAACATCGGTAAAACGACGCCGTTTTAGCTTAATTCAATAAGTTTAAAAACGACGTAGTTTCAAGACTCAGGATCCACGTGTTGACCCGATTACCCGGGGAGGATCCGCATGTTTTTGTAAATTGGGATAATTTCCCAATTGATCCTTCCGGTTTGTTAAATTCTATAATTTCATTGCATTTTATTTTTTAATTTGGCACTAATATTTTATAATGGTTTTAATTTAGTCCCAATGACTATTAAACTTCATTCTAAGGAACAACGTCGTTTCGAGGATAAGGGAAAATTTCCCAGTGAGTCTCTCGATTTTAGTCCGTATTCCAATTTGGCCCAGTTCTCTTTATTTTTTTTACAATTAACCCTAAATTCCCTAATTAATTTTAATTTTAATCTTTATATACCTTTAATTTAATTTATTTAAGATACCTTATGTATATATGTATTTTATAAATATTAATTATATAGTAATAAATTATTTTATTTACATTATTTGTAATATTATATACCTTCACAAATTTCATTATAGGTTGTACATTTAAATTTCATTATTTATTTAATTATATTTTTATATATTTGTTACATTACCATTATTATCATACATACACTATATTATATTTCATTATAATTCTTTATGTATTACTATTACATACTATATTTTATTATTCAATATTATTTATAACATGTATCTTTCTTATATATACTTTTTATTATATATTTTATTATATAAATATATTTAATTTTTTTATATATTATATATATTAATCATTTTACCATATTTTTATATGCAAAATACTTATTATATTATTATTATTTTATATTATATTTCCTTATATTTTATTCATATTATTATACATAACTTATTTTAAACATTTTTGTTCATATTTTAGGTATATTTTATCAATAATTACTCACTTTATTTTATATTTTAATATGAATTAAATCTTTTATATATTGTTGTATTTTATATCATTTACATATAATGCTAGTTTCATAATATTATTAAGTGTTGCTTGATTGATATATATATGTTACTACATTATTATTATTATTATTATTATTATTATTATTATTATTATTATTATTATTATTATTATTATTATTTTGTATATATCTATATGTCTAATTATATATCATGCATCATTTTTAAATTGATTATGACTTTGTATGTTTGTATATTTTATATGCTATGTATATCTTAATATATATGTTATTATATTTGCTATGTTTATATATCTAGTATAGAACCTTTATATTATGGCTATCCTATTATTTAAATGCATGTTTTAGCTATCTATTATTGAAAAATGCTATCTTACATGTCATAATTTATATATGGTTCTTCGTGCATTAATTAAAAAGATTCAAAAGTTTTCAAAAATAAAAAGGCAATGCTTGGTATTTAGAAATTTCGAGAAAGGTAGTGCCCTAACTTACTGGGTTGCCACTTTTCTCGTTGAGTTCAAATAGTCAAGCACATTTCTAAAATTTTTTAAAGGATTTCAAAATACGAGCAATTGTCTTGAAATTTCAAAACATTGTGTCCAAACTTACTGGATATGACGTTTTGACGTCTCAAGAAAGGGATTTTCAAAAATGGTTAACTTAGTCTCGAATGTCTTAAAATAGTGCGTCCTAACTTATTGGATGTAATATTTTGATTCATTTGATACAAGTGAACCTTAATTTTCAAAATCAAAATATTGTAAAGAGGATTACATTTTAAATTTCCGACATTAAGGACATTTTGATAATCAATTAGGTACCAATTTTTGGGCTTTACGAGGGTGCTAACCCTTCCTTCTACGTAACCTGCTCTCGAACCCGTTTTCTGATTTCGTAGACCAAAACTAATGATTTTAAAACAAAATGTTTTAAAAGGTGATCCAATCACACCTAAAAAGATTGGTGGCGACTCCCATTTTCGTTTTTAAAGTCGATTCCCATTTTCCAAAACTCGATTTAAAAATAGTTTTGACACATAATATGGATTGAAAATAAATATTACACATATAAAATTTTATTTACTAAATATAACATATTTCTAATGATTATTTGATTTTATGAATAAAAGAGTTATTAATTAAAAGATAAATAAAAATAAAAATTGAAAATAATATATTTATTAATTAAAATATTTTTGGAGTAACGTTAAAAAAATTATAAATGTGCTTAAAAAAGGAATTGAACCTAAATCTCAAAGATAAAATAATTATTATTTAATCATTTTACTTGAAAGAGTTGATATGCTAAAACATTGATTAAAAATCTAAAAAGCTCAAAACAAAATGAAATAAAAATATAAATGAGAGAGGAATCGAAGTTGGGATAAAAAAACAAAGCCATTAACATTATCTGACAAAAAAAACTGATTATATTAAAAAAATTCAAAAAAAATGCCATTTAAAAGTAAAACGCATCCAGTTAGATTTTTTTCACTCTCTCCTTAAAATCGACTTATTTTATTAAATTTTCATAAAATCGACCTAACCGCAAAACATTTTTTTTTACATATATGACTAATTTAACGGATTTTTTATTTAAAAAATTCAGATGATTAAATTTTTAAAAAAATATTTAACGGGTTAACAATTACACTTATTATTATTATTTATAATTATCTTAATCTTGAATTTTCCCTTCCATTGCTATGTTACCGAAAATAGTAAGGTTCAAAACAAGGAAACCAACTTGCAAGGTAAGTTACAGAGTATTCTTGTGTCAATGTTGAAAAAGAGTGACCTTTCAAGTCCCATGGCAACCACATACCTCGGAAAGCTAATGCTTAGCTCTGAAAATGGAGAATCAGATGAAGAAGAAAAATGGGTCTCTCACTATTCATCCAACCATCAAATACTGTTAGTTGGTGAAGGGGATTTCTCTTTTTCTTTGAGTTTGGCCAATGCTTTTGCCTCTGCCTCTAACATTTGTGCTTCTTCCTTGGACTCCTATGGTAATCAAACACAAACGAAACAACCCTTTTCTTTATGAAATGTTTTATTGCTTTAGCTATTTACACCAAAGTTTCTTTCTTCTTTTTTTTTTTTTTTTCATAATGGTGTGCGTTTTTGTTCCTCTTTATGAAGAATCGAGAAAGGGTTTGACAATTTTTTTTTAATTTAGTTGTTAAGAAATCTTTTTGATCTTGTGGTTAAATAGATATTTTGATGAAGAAATACAAGAATGCAATTTCAAATTTGGAAAATCTTGAGAAGCTAGGGGCATGCTTACTACATGAAGTGGATGCAACCAAAATGAAGCATCATACTGACTTAGCCAACCGAAAGTTTGATCGAATCATCTTCAATTTTCCACATGCTGGCTTTCATGGAAAGGAAGATAATCCCCATATCATTCGGTAAATTTCCTCTTTGCAATTTCATATATGATTCTGGGATTGCTTTCTCATTTTTCTAAATGTGTATTTAGTGTCCGGGGATATATATGTTCATGCATGGCATCTTCTAACATTTTCGTATCATCAATTTCTTTGCTATCCTTTTTAATTATACCCAAGCTTTTAAAGATACATAAATGGATAGAGGAAATTTACATGAATTTCTGCCGTTATTTTCTCTATATAGAGGGTCCTTGAAGGGTCATATCTTTATACCTATGTCTAGAAATGTGTCAGGTGCAAGTGTCTGACACGATTGCCGTGAAGAATAAAATGAAGCGTCTGAGCGACATAATGGTGGTGTACTAATTTTCCTATGTGTCATTTTCGCTTTTCATCCGTGATGTGATTAAATAAGTCTCTTGACTGCATTTCGCCCTAGGAATTAGGAGGATCAAACATTTTATTCCTTTTCCATTTGGAGGGAATTAAACCATGAATGTTGTCATAAAATGACAGGAAGTTCATACTTATGGTATATTCCAAATCTGAGATGTAATATTGATGCTTGATTCAAGCATCAAGAGATCATATGTAAGTATTTAGTTGTCTCTTTGGCTTCCGCAATCCACACTCTGTTTTTCACAATTTTGCTGTCTAATACAGGATGCATAGGAACCTTGTACAAGGTTTCTTTAGAAGTGCAAGGGGCATGCTTCGAGCTAATGGTGAAATTCATGTAAACCACAAGACCAACACTCCATTTTCCTTATGGAATCTTAAGAAATTAGCTTCTGGATGCTCTCTGGCATTGATTCAGCGGGTAGATTTCAATGTAGAAGATTACCCAGGATATCACAACAAGAGAGGGGATGGTTCAAGATGTGATGAACCCTTTCCTCTTGGCAAGAGCAGCACCTTCAAATTCGGCTTTTGCCCTAGAGCTAAGAAGGCGTCTAAAGCAACCGAAAGATGGGGTTCAATGTGTAAAAAATCTCAGCATTTTCAAACCATTCCAATGCCAATGCAGCTGCATTCAACTTCTGATTTCAACTATCATCGAAGCAATCATACTGTGAATCGCATCCCACTGCATGTTAAACTGCATCCTATCATCCCTAACCAGAATCAATACTCCGGGGTCTTCGATAGAAACTTTAATGATTTTGTCCTAACATGTCAAGCGAATAGCCTGAGGTCTGCAAGATATGATGGTCTAGGAAGCTTGAGGCATGGTCTTGACAGACAATTGGTAGAGGTGCCGAGACCCTTGAATGGTAACTTGCCTTACATGCATGAGCACAAGCATGAGCATGAACGAGTGAGGCATAGTCTTGACAGACAAGTGGTAGGGGTGCTAAGAACCATAAATGATAACTTGTATTACACGTATGAGCATGAGCAAGCAAGGCATAGTCTTGACAGACAAAGGGTAGAGGTGCCAAGAACCTTACATGGTAACTCGTATTACATGCATAAGGATGAAAATAGTCTTGACAGACAAATGATAGAGATGCCAAGAACCTTAAATGGTAACTCGTATTACATGCATGAGCACAAGCCAGCGAGGCATAGTGTTGACAGACAAATGGTAGAGATGCCAAGAGCCTTGAATGGTAACTTGTACTACATGGATGAGCATGAGCATGAACTTGCCCATATTAGCAATTCGAGGCCTCATCTTCCCAGGGCGCTTGCATGTCAAGCCTACCGGCTGAAAGTACCTAATACTCGGGATGTTCTTCGTTTGTAAATGCATGGAATCTACTGCTTTTTTGTCTGTGCCAGTTACATAGTGCATCAGCATAAAATGACGAGTACATACAACTTGCGATGCTGACCATGTAAAGTCAGAAATGCTTAACCTTCCTCCGAAACTAGTTATATTTTGTCTATGGAACATACAATGTAATGCTTAAGTACTAGTATTGGGGTTAAATTGATAAATTTTGTAAATGTTGAGCGTCAAATTTGTTAAATTTTTTAAAATTAGAACTAAAATGACAAATTTTGTAAACATTGAGGGCAAATTTGTTGAATTTTTAGATTTAGGATCAAATTAATAGAATGTGTAAGCATTAGATGGCTAATTTTGTTACTAAACCAAAAATAAAAGTTCACATCAATTCACAATAGTTAAAATATTTAATTTTGAAAAGTTTAGTGATTAAATCAAAAATTTAATAGTTAATTGATTAAAATAGAACGAAATATATGGTTGGGTGACTATTTTATGGTTTACTCATAAAAATAATTTTTTACTCATAAAAATAATTTTTCATCATTATTTAGTAAATAAAATTTAAAGGATGAACTAATTTACAGGTTTCAAAATATTTATGAATTAATATGCTATTTTTTCAATAAAAAGACCGAAATAAAATTCACCCTTAAATACAAGAGTTTTCCAATAGGTGGGTTTGGATGGACGGTGCATTTACTTGTGGTTAGTGTAAAAATAGCAATGACAGTGAAATTAAATACTATAACGATACTGTAACGTAAGACGAAAAGTAAGCTAAATGCATTGCACCGCACCCAATTGCCTATCCAAACCCACTTACTTCCAAGAATGTATCCACTTATAATTTGAGGAGAGTATCCATGTAAGCATGCAACTTGTTTAGATGTAGTCAATAATCATATGAATTTAGAATTAGTTAGGCACTAAGCATCGAGTAAAGCAAAGCATGCAACTTGTTTAGATGTAATCATTAATCATATGAATTTAGAATTAGTTAGGCACTAAACATCAAGTAAAGCAAAGCAACCAAAGATACCCGTACTTAAGCATTACATTGTATGTTCCATAGAAAAAAGATAACTAGTTTCAGAGGAAGGTTAAGCATTTCTGACTTTACATGGTCAGCATCATAAGTTGAATGTACTCTTGTCATTTTATGCTGATGTACTGTGTAACTGGCACAGACAAAAAAGCAGAAAATTCCATGCATTTACAAACGGAGAATATCCCGAGTATTAGGTACTTTCAGCTGCTAGGTTTGACATGCAAGCGCCCTGTGAAGATGAGGCCTCGAATTGCTAATATGGGCAAGTTCATGCTCATGCTCATGCATGTAGTTGAAGTTACCATTCAAGGCTCTTGGCATCTCTACCATTTGTCTGTCAACACTATGCCTCGCTGGCTTGTGCTCATGCATGTAATACGTGTTACCATTTAAGGTTCTTGGCATCTCTATCATTTTTCTGTCAAGACTATTTTCATGCTCATGCATGTAATACAAGTTATCATTTATGGTTCTTGGCACCCCTACCACTTGTCTGTCAAGACTATGCCTCACTTCATGCTCATGCTTGTGCTCATGCATGTAAGGCAAGTTACCATTCAAGGTTCTCGGCACCTCTACCAATTGTCTGTCAAGACCATGCCTCAAGCTTCCTAGACCATCATATCTTGCAGACCTCAGGCTATTCGCTTGACATGTTCGGACCAAACCATTAAAGTTTCTATCGAAGACCCCGGAGTATTGATTCTGGTTAGGGATGATAGGACGCAGTTTAACATGCAGTGGGATGCGATTCAAAGTATGATTCCTTCGGTGATAGTTGAAATCAGAAGTTGAATGCAGCTGCATTGGCATTGAAATGGTTTGAAAATGCTGAGATTTGTTACACATTGAAACCCCACTTTTGGTTGCTTTAGTCGCCTTCTTAGCTCTAGGGCAAAAGCCGAATTTGAAGGTGCTGCTCTTGCCAAGAGGGAAGGGTTCATCACATCTTGAATCATCCCCTCTCTTGTTTTGATAACCTGGGTAATCTTCTACATTGAAATCTACACACTGAATCCATGCCAGAGAGCACTCAGAAGCTAATTTCTCAAGATTCCATAGGGAAAACGGAGCACTGGTCTTGTGGTTTACATGAATTTCACCATTAGCTCTAAGCATGCCCCTTGCACTTCTAAAGAAACCTTGTACAAGGTTCCTATGCATCCTGTTTTAGTACAACAATATTGTCAAAAACAGAGTGTGGATTGTGGAAGCCAAAGGGACAACTAAATACTTACATATGATTTCTTGATACTTGAATACAAGCATCAATATCACATCTCAGATATGGAATATACCATAAGTATGAACTTCCTGTCATTTTATGACAACATTCATGGTTTAACTCCCTCCAAATGGAAAAGGAATAAAATGTTTGATCCTCCTAATTCCTAGGACGAAGTGCAGTAAAGACACTTATTTAATCACATCACGGATGAAAAGCGAAAATGACACATAGGAATATTAGTACACCACCATTATGTCGCTCAGACGCTTCATTTTATTCTTCAAGGCAATAGTGTCAGACACTTGCACCTGACACATTTCTAGACATAGGTATAAAGATATGACCCTTCAAGGACCCTCTATGTAGAGAATCATAAGACCAACATATTCAACACTCAAATAACGGCAGAAATTCATGTAAATTTGCTCTATCCATTTATGTATCTTTAAAAACTTGGGTATAACTAAAAAGGATAGCAAAGACATTAATGATACGAAAATATTAGAAGATGCCATGCATGAACATACCTGGACACTAAATACACATCTAGAAACATGAGAAATCAATCCCAGAATCATATATGAAATTGCAAAGAGGAAATTTACTGAATCATATGGGGATTATCTTCCTTTCCATAAAAGCCAGCATGTGGAAAATTGAAGATGATTCGATCAAACTTTCGGTTGGCTAAGTCAGTATGATGCTTCATTTTGGTTGCATCCACTTCATGTAGTAAGCATGCCCCTAGCTTCTCAAGATTTTCCAAATTTGAAATTCAATTATTGTATTTCTTCATCAAAGTATCTATTTAACCAAAAGATCAGTAAAATCAAAAAGATTTCTTAACAACTAAATTAAAAGAAAAATGTCAAACCCTTTCTTTCATAAAGAGGAACAAAAACGCAGCACCATTATGGAAAAAAGAAAGAAAGAAACTTTGGTGTAAATAGCTAAAGCAATAAAACACTTTATAAAGAAAAGGGTTGTTTCTTTTGTGTTTGATTACCATAGGAGTCTAAGGAAGAAGCACAAATGTTAGAGGCAGAGGCAAAAGCATTGGCCAAACTCAAAGAAAAAGAGAAATCCCCTTCACCAACTAACAGTATTTGATGGTTGGATGAATAGTGAGAGACCCATTTTTCTTCTTCATCTGATTCTCCATTTTCAGCGCTAAGCATTAGCTTTCCGAGGTATGTGGTTGCCATCGGACTTGAAAGGACACAAGAATACTCTGTAACTTACCCTGTAAGTTGGTTTTCTTGTTTTGAACCTTATGTAAGAGAGGAATTAAAGCGAAAGTTAAAGTAAATTTAAGATAATGAAAAAAAACAAGTTTAATTTTAACACAGGATAAATATATATATTTTTAATTTATTCACTTAAAATTTTGAAATTAAAGAAAAAAAAACTAGCTCAGTAATAATGTATCTTTAAAAGGTTAAAAGTACCTTACAACTCCTGATAATTAGATCAAATTAGTTCTTTTATTATTTAATAAATCAATTTAGTCTTGGCATTATTAAAATAAATTAAATAAGTCTAAATTGTAATATAGCTAACTTTTGGTCTATAAAAAAATGTCTTGAATTTTTGTCCAGTTGTAGTTCAATTCCAAACAAAAATTTAATTTATACAATAATAAAAACTTTAAAATAATAACTCTACCAATAGTAAATGACATTGTTTAAACAATAATGTTAATTCAATTCCAATTTGGCTTTATTTGATTCTTTTGATAATACACAATCTAAATTGATTCATTTAATAGTAGAGTGACTAATTTGATCAGGTCCCTATAATAAAGGGACCTCTCACGTACATTCACCCTTGAAAAATGATGTTGTAATGAATTTGAATCTAATAAAAAAATTTTAACATTGTTAGTGTAACACCCCTTACTCGTATTCGACGCCGAAACAGGGTACAAGGTATTACTGGACTTGTCACACAAACTTTCACACAATTCCGAGTCATCAATTTGCGTCCAAATTAAAACCATTTGCAAATACTCATAAAGTCCCTAATACGGACCTACGAGGCCTACAACATGCATTGGAAGTGTTTCGAGACTAAACCAAGAACTTTAGAAAATTTTGCAACACTTAGAAAGATTTATGCTAAAACAGGGGTCACACGCCCATATAGGCAGGCCGTGTGGTCACACACGTCCGTGTCCCAACCCCGTGCGACTCTCTGCTTGTCACCCAAGAACAAATTGAAGACACACGGCCAAGCCACACGCCCGTGTGCTAGGCCATGTGGTCAATTTAAAATTTATGATTTTTTATTAAATAGGTGTAGACTTCACACGGCAAGGGTACACGCCCATGTTCAAGGCCGTGTTGTTCACACAGCTAAGACAGACCCCCGTGTCTCTGCCCGTGTGCTCAATTCTGAGCATTTTGTTTCTTAAAATTAAGGTGCAAGGGACACATGGTCGGAACACATACCTATGGGGTAAGATGTGTGGACAAAAATAAGGCTATTTACCAAGTCATTTTGCCTCCCTATAATGCACACACCCACACCCTATAACATAGCACCAATTCAAGCACATACATACAATAAAATCAGCCACAACCAAGACATCAACACATCATTCACATGCTACCATTTATCATACACAAACATCACATATTTATCAACTCAAATCATGTAAATTCTCACAACCATGAAAGGCATCATCATATAAATTGCTTATACCAATAGTAGCTAATTTCAAATGACTTTATACAAAATGAGCTTTTAACCAATATAAGCCAACACATTTGGCCAAATCAATTATGACACATAACAAAATGACCAAGTCCTCTATACATGCTATAATTCAAAATGTTGAAATCATTGGTACCAAAAAAATTGTTGATAGTGTGAGTGGATCTCCGACAATCTCCGATCCCCGAGCTAGCTTGGTGACACTATAAGATAAGGGAAAGGAAAGAGAGTAAGCTATATAGCTTAGTAAGTTCCTATGCAAATAATAAGCATCATAGCCATACATTTAACATACAATTAACATGATGAAAATTTGCATGAATGTTATTAAAATCTTATAGTCATAACTTACTCAATCGCAACCTTACCAAGGGTTCATCACATGTCGAGCACATCACATATGAGTTTTACGTACATACATGTACCAACTCGCAACATAACCATAGTCTTTCACAACTTTGACATTCCCATTGAACACTCGAAATATTAACGGATACTTAGAAATCTTGCACAAAAGTTCCATATATGTAGCCAAAGCTACCTCACATATCATAATACATATAGGCTCATTTTCAAGCTATTCTCGGGCTTGCTCACACAAGCTGTTAGTCAGGACATAGCTACACAGTGCTGCTCACACAAGCTGTCAGGTATCAGCAACATATACCTGCATACCCAGCCACTGGTAGAACATACGAGACCAGTACCGAGATTACATAAACACATAGGTTTCTAGTGACATTTCACTCGTATCCTATTCTATTCCTAAGGTTCAACCGGAATTTCTCACTTGTCGAAACTTTGTCGAATATGTCCAAAGATTCAATCACAATTCATACAATATTAAAGCATTTAAAACATAAATATAACAATGCATTTTTTACATACGAACGTACCTCTGTACAAAAATTAGTAGAATTTGACCTAATCATCAAACACTTTATTTTTCCCTCGGTCTAAGTCCGAACCTCGTTATTCTTGATCTATAATAACAAATTAAACTCATTTAATAATCACATTATTCAATTCAGTCCAAGAATCATATTATGGAAAAATTACATTTTCCCCTAATGTTTCACATTTTTACAATTTAGTCCCTAGGCTCGTAAAAAGAAATGTATTCAATTTCTTCAAAACCCCAGCCTAGCCAAACCATTTTCATACTTATACCAGCCCATATTTTGCATTTAATCACACTTTTACTACTCATTTTTTTAACTTTTACAAATAGATCCTTTTTTTACATTTCTATCGAAAATCACCTAGCAAAAGTTATTTATCTTACATCTAACATACATTTTATACCATTAGGAATCAAAATACACAATTATCTATTATGGGTAAAAATTTAGACTTTGATTTTTTCTTGAATTAGTGGTAGAAATAGATAGATCGGGTTACAACGACTTCAAAAATGTAAAAAACATTAAAAACAGGGCAAGAACGGACTTACAATCGAGCTTGGAAGATGAACAAACCCTAGCTATGTCTTCCTTAGTGATATTCGGCCATGGAAGAAGAAGATGGACAAGATTTTGGCTTTATTTTGCTTATTAGTTCATTTATTAACCAAATGACCAAAATGCCCTTAACTTAAAACATAAAATTTCTCTTACTTCATGTCCATTTGTGTCCACTAACTTAAAAAATGGTCTAATTACCATATAAGGACCTTCAATTTAAAATTCCATAACAATTAGACACCTCTAGCTTCTAGAACACATATTTTGCATCTATTGTAATTTAGTCCTTTTTACTAAATTGAGTACCTAATCGATAAAATTTTCGAACGAAATTTTCACGAAACACTTCCATAAAAAATAAACCATAAAAAATATAATAAAAATAAATATTTCTAAATCAGATTCGTGGTTCCGAAATCACTGTTCCGACTAGACCCAAAATCGGGTTGTTACAACTCTCCCCTTTAGGGATTTTCGTCCGCTAAAATCTTACCAGAAAATAGGTTTGGGTACTATTTTCTCATAGCTTCCTTGGGTTTCCACGTAGCCTCTTCGACCTCATGTTTTTGCAATAAAAATTTCACTAGAGCTATACTTTTATTTCTCAACTGTTTAACTTCTCGAGCTAAGATCTTGATCTGTTCTTCATCATAAGTCATATCAGGTCAAACCTCAACTTTTGTCAGTGAAATTATATGTGAAGGATCTAATCGATAACAGCAAAACATAGACACATAAAACACATTATGAATCCTTTCTAACTCTGTCGGTAAAGCTAACTGATATGACACTGGCCCTATTCTTTCAATAACCTCATACGACCCAATAAAACGTGGACTTAACTTGCCTTTACGGCCAAATCTCAAAATCTTCTTCCATGGAGATACTTTTAGAAATACTTTATCACTAACCTGAAATTTTATCTCTTTTCTTTTCAAATTTGCGTACGACTTTTGTCGATCTGAAGCAGCTTTCAAGCAATCACGGATTACCTTTACTTTTTCTTCCGTTTCACTAACCAAATCAACCCCGTGAATCTGTCACTCTAAGCTTATCTAATAAAACGGAGTTCGACACTTGTGGCCATACGATGCCTCATACAGTGCCATCTTTATACTCGACTGAAAACTGTTGTTATAAGCAAATTCGACCAATGGTAGATATTTCTCCCAACTACCTTCGAATTCTAAAACACAACAGTGAAGCATATCTTCAAGTACCTGAATCGTTCTTTTAGACTGACCGTTAGTTTGCGGATGAAATGCGGTACTAAAGTTCAACTTTGCACCCAAAACCTCTTGTAATTTCTTCTAAAATCTCGAAGTAAACTTCGGATCTCTATTCGAAATAATAGAAATAGGCACCCCAGGCAATCTCACAATCTCAAAAATGTACAATTCAGCTAACTTATCAAGTGAGTAGCCAGTACGTACCAGAATAAAATGAGCCAATTTTGTCAATCTATCAACAACAACCCAGACGGTATCTTTCTTTTTCAGAGTCAAAGGTAAACCCGTCATGAAGTCCATCGTAATTCTATCCCATTTCCACTCGGGTACCATCATTGGCTGAAGTAAACCCAAAGGCACTTGGTGTTCGGCTTTTACTTGTTGAAAAATCAAACATCTCAATATGAATTCAAAAATATCTCTTTTCATACCTGGCCATCAATACAATTTCTTCACATCATTATACATTTTCGTACTACCTGGATGAACTGATAAACAACCACTGTGTGCCTAGTTTAAAATTTTCTGAATAAGTTCATCATTTTTTGATACATATACTCTATTCTGGAACATCAAACAATCATATAAACCGATCCGAAAGTCTGTATCACTACCCTATTCACACTGAGCTCTTTTGACTTGCAATTCACTATCATTTTTCTGAGCTTCACAAATTTGCTAAATAAATACCGGTCTAGCTCTCAACTAGGCCAAAATTGAACCATCATTAGACAAGGTCAATATCGTATTTATAGCTTTCAAAGTAAATAAGGACTTTCTGCTCAAAGCATCTGCGACTACATTTGCCTTTCCCAAATGATAGTCAATCACTAGTTCATAATCCTTCAGTAACTCGAGCTATCTCCGTTGTCGCAAGTTCAGATCTTTCTGAGTCATCGAATATTTTAAACTCTTATGATCAGTAAAGATATGGCATTTCTCACCATACAAATAATGACGCCAAATTTTCAAAGCAAAAACGATGGCAGCCAATTCCAAATCATGCGTCGGATAATTCTTCTCGTGTGTTTTCAACTGTCTCGAAGCATAAGCTACCACTTTTCCCTCTTGCATCAATATACAACCCAAACCATACAATTAAGTATTGCTATAAATTAAAAATTATTTTCCCGATTTAGGTTGTACTAAAATCGGTGCCTCAATCAGTAATGCTTTCAATTTCTCAAATCTTTATTGACATTTTTCGGACCATTCAAATTTAACATCATTTTGCAACAACTTGGTCATAGGAGTAGCAATCATCGAAAATCCTTTAACAAAATGTCGGTAATAACCGGCTAAGCCTAAAAAGATTCTAACTTTAGATACATTCCTTGGCAGTTTCCAATCAACAATTGCCGAAATCTTACTTGGATCAACCTAATATCATCACCTGAAACAATATGTCCCAAAAATCTGACTTCTTGGAGCCAAAACTCACTTTTACTGAATTTAACAAACAATTTCTTATCTCTCAATGTCTGCAATACAATTCTCAAGTGCTCGGCATGCTCGAACTCGTCTCGAGAATAAATCAGGATGTCATCAATGAACATAACCACAAACTTATCTAAATATGGTCAAAAAAATTGATTCATCAAGTCCATAAAAACAGCAGGTGAATTAGTTAGCCCGAAAGGCATAACAAGAAATTCATAGTGCCCATACCTTGTCCTGAAAGCAATTTTCGGCACATCCGACTCTATAACTCTCAACTGATAGTAGCCAGATCTTAAATCAATTTTTGAGAATACCGTTACTCCTTTTAACTAATCAAACAAGTCATCAATCCTCGCAAAGGATACTTGTCCTTTATAGTTACCTTGTTGAGCTGTCGGTAATCGATACAAAGTCTCATAGATCCATCTTTCTTCTTTACAAATAACACTGGAGCACTCCAGGGAGAAAAACTCGGTCTCGCAAAACCCTTATCTGTCAACTCTTGCAACTGAGCTTTCAATTCCTTCAATTTAGTTGGAGCCATCCTATACAGAACAATCGATATCGGTGAAGTCCCGGGTATTAAATCAATAGCAAACACCACTTCTCTGACCGGTGGTAACCCCGACAACTCTTCAGGGAACACATCCGGATATTCACAAACAATCGACACTGATTTAATTTTTAATTCAGACATCTTTGTATTCAACACATAAGCAAGGTAAGCTTCACAACCTTTCCTTACGTACCTCTGAGCAGACATAGACGAAATCACAATAGACAATTCATTTTATTCATCGGTTTCAACCCAGAGAACCTCACCCTTTTCACATTTCAATTCAATAGTTTTCTGTCTACAATTTACTATGGCATCATGCAATGTCAACCAGTCCATAACCAAAATAATATCGAATTCATCAAATGGAAATAACATTTTAGTCAGCAGGAAAATAGTGACCTCGAATCATCAAAGGACAATTCTTGCAAACTTTATCAACTAGCACATATTTGCCTAAAAGGTTTGACACTTTAATCACAAATTCAATAGACTCAACAGGCAAACTCTTACTAGATACCAAATTCACACAAACATAAGAATGAGTTGATCCAGGATCAATCAATGCAATAGAATTAGTATCATAAAGAGAAAATGTACCAGTAATCACATCGGGAGATAACGCATCCCAACGAACATGAATGACATAAGCCCTAGCAGGTGCTCTGGCCTCAAATCTCATGGCTGTATCTTTCGTCACACCTTTACTGCTAGTTCTATTCCCAATATTCCTCGATGGCCTACCCCTATTAGTACTATTACTCAGCCTTTGTAATAGTCCGATTTTAGGCCTAGTCGGAACAGTGATTTTGGGACCACAAATTCGACATGGTAAAATTTATTTTTATTATATTTTTATGGTATAAAATGTTTTGGAATTGTTTTTTGAAAATTTCATTCGAAAATTTTGACGTTTGGGCACTTAATTCAGTCAAAAAGACTAAATTGTAAAAATTGCAAAACTTGAGTTCTAGAAGCTAGAGGTGTCAAATTGCTATGAAATTTTAAATTGGAGGTCCTTAAATGGTAATTAGACCATTGGTTAATTTTTTGGACAAAAATGGACATGAAATAGGTGAAATAGAATATTTTTAAATTAGAGGCATTTTGGTCATTTAGTAAATAAATGAATTAAAAAGCAAAATAAAAGCCAAAATTCCTTGTCATCTTCAACCCCTTGGCCGAATGTACCATAAGGTTTTTTCCAAGCTTTTGAATCTCCATAGTAAGTTCGTTCTTACCCTGTTTTTAATGATTTTCACGTTTTTGAAATCCTTGTAACATGATCTACCTATTTCTACCATTTATTTGAGCTATGATGAAGGTATAGGTTTTGAACCATGTTATAAATTTGTGTATTTTGATGTTTAATGGTATATTATGCATGTTTATGGTTGGAGAAACAACTTTTGCTAAGTGATTTTCAGTGAAAATGCCTAAAAGGACTAAATTGTAAAAGTTATAAAATATGTAGTAAAAGTGTGTTTTAATGGAAATTGTGGGATTTTATAGTTATGAAAATGGTTAGGTTAGGCTTACGGTACAAATAAATTGAATGAAAATCATTTTACGAGCCTAGGGACAAAAGTGTAAATATGTCAAACTTTAGAGGCAAAAATGTAATTTTTCTATAGTATGATTTTTGGGTCACATTGAATAATGTGACTAATAAGTGGGCTAAATTTGATATTATAGATCAAGAAAAATAAAGTGCGAGTCTAGATCGGGGGAAAAACAAATATTAGACAAATAGGTCCTTTTCGCAGTTGTCACACTCGAGGTAAGTTTGTATGTGAATAATGCAATGCTATATTTATGTTTTAAATTGCTTTAATATTATATGATTTATATGATTGAATTATGAGCAAATTCGATAATGCCAAGGTAACGAAGAAGTCTCGGTTGAACCTTAGGAATAGATAGGATACAAATGTCATGACATTAGGGTTATGTGTGATTTTGTGTAAGACCATATCTGGGATATGGAATCGATATGTGATTTCATGTAAGACCATGTCTGGGACATGGCATCGATATTTGATTTTGTGTAAGACCATGTCTAGGACATGGAGTCGATACAAGATATCGTGTAAGACCATAGTTGGGCTATCAGCATCGACATATGCGATCCCATGTAAGACCATATCTTGGATATGGCATTGGCATCTTACTATGTGTATGAGACTTCCCGGGTATCCTTTAGTATTCCAAGTGGTTCAACGGGTAATTCAAATATTATGCCAAAGATATAAAAAGATATGACTGTGTTACTAGTTCGTATAGGTATGTACATAAAGTTTATAAGCATTAGCTTCATGATATTATGATGAAAGTGAATTTAAGTTAATCTTGTGAATAAGTATTTATGTTAATGATGTGTAAATTCAGGATAAACTCAGTTGAGAATCATGTGTTAGGTTTTTTAGCCATATCAAATTGAGAGATAAGATGTTTATTTCACTTGATTTGTGATTCATTGGATATGTGTGAAAAAAATGAAAGATGTTAAGCTTTGGGCTTGAAAATATGAATACGCATAATTAATGTGCATGTTACTATGAGGCTTGGAATGATTTGTTAATAATTATTATGATATGTTATGTTGGAAAGATTACGAATGTTTGGCAAATGTTAAGATGTATTAAATTATGCTTATAAATTGAGGGGGGTAAGTATTGTGATTGAGTAAGTTATGCCTATGAAGATTTAATAACGTTAATGTTGTGTTATGTTATGTTTTGTTAGTTGTATGAAAAATATATGACTATTTTTGCTTATTATTAGCATATGAACTTACTATGCTTTGTAGCTTACTCCTCTTCCTTTCCCATATCTTATAGGGTTATTAAGCTAGCTCGGGTTGGAGATCACCGGAGATCCTATCACATTATCAAGCTATCACTACCGGTATTGATGAATCCAAGTAGTTTGAGTCTATGACATGTATATGGATTTGGTCTTTTGGTTATATGTGTTATTATTAATGTGGCCAAATGTGTTGGCCTATAATAGATTATTGTTCAAATTGTACATAGCCACGAATGATGGCCTTTGTTGATTACTAGTTTATTCATGTGTTAATGCCTTCTTGTGGATGTGATGTTAATATGATTTTAATAGGCTAAGTATGATGTTTTAAGCATGATAAATGATGGCATGAGAATGACATATTATTGTCTTAGTTGTGAGTGTTTGGTTGCCTAAGTATGATATGTTTTGTGCCTTTGAATTGATATGAGTGCATGTGTGATTAAGGGTGGCAAATGGCTTGGTAAATAGCCTTGTCTTTTGTCCACACGGTCCGCCCTATGGGCGTGTGATCCGACCATGTGTCCCCTGCATCTTAATTGTTGCAAAACAGAATGCTCAGTATCGAGCACACGGGCATGTGTCTCACTGTGTAACAGACATGGCCTAAGCACACGAGCCCTAATTTATTGATGACATCATAAATAAAGAGTTACACGGGTTAGGGACACAGGCGTGTGTGACCACATAACTTGCCCACGCAGGCTTGTCCCAAGCCACACGGGCGTGTGACCCCTGTTTTTATGAAAAATTTACTACACGGGCGTGTGACCCCTGTTTTTATGAAAAATTTACTAAGTGTTGGGAAAGTTTTCAAATTTCTCGGTTTAGTCCTGAACCATTCCTAATGCATGATTTGGGCCTCATAGGCTTGTTTAAGGGACGACATGAATGTTTTTGAAAAGTTTTAAATTTGAGTGAAAATTTATGTCTCAGTTTCGTATGTTTGTTTGAGTTTAAGTCCAATAATGCCTTGTACCTTATTCCGGCGTCGAATATAGGTAAGGGGTGTTACAGCCTTGCACTCTGAAATTATTTTTTCTCAGCCATCTCAGGGCAATCTCGGATAAAATGCTCTTGGGAACCACACGTGAAACAAGCTCGATCATTCATCCTACACTTGCCGAGATGTCTTCTTCCACAATGCTAACATCTGAGTCTGTTAGACCTAACATTACCCACACTTGCCATTAAAGTAGCTTGAGATTTAAAACTCGAATATTACTTCCCACAGTCTATATGTGAATACCTAGCTGATATGTTCGAACGATATTCATTTCTCTAGATTTCTTTAACTGAGATTGAAATGACCTACTCATTAGCCTTTTTCTTGCATCTCTAGCCTCACTCTCGGCCTTTCTTTTCTTTTTGCTTAGCTCTTCAGCTTTGCAAGCTCATTCAATCAATACAACAGATTCTTTTAGTTCCAAGATTCCAACTAGCAGTCAGATGTCCTCATTCAGCCTATCTTCGAACTTTTTACACATAATAGCCTCAAAGGAAACACACTCTCAGGCATACTTACTAAACTTGACAAATTCTCGCTCGTACTCTGTCACTAACATTCAACCCTATTTCAGCTCAAGAAATTCTTTACATTTCTGATCGATAAACCACTGACTGACATATTTCTTTCAAAATTCCTCTTGAAAGAACTCCTATGTAACCCTCTCTCTCGGTACCATAAATACTAGTGTCTTCTACCATTGATATGCTGTGTCCCTAAATAACGATATAGCACATTTCAAGCATTCTTCGGGTGTACATGAGAACTCATCAAATACCTTGATAGTATTCTCAAGCCAAAACTTGTCTCTCTCGAGGTCATCATCTATACTAGCCCTGAATTTCTCAACACCTTACTTTCGAATCTTATCAATTGGAGGCTTATTTTGTCTTACCAAATCCACACCTTGAGGAACTATAGGAATCGGTTGGGGATAAGGAAGGGGTGGAGGATGTTGAGCATTCAGATTTGTTCGAACAAACTCCGAATTCCACTAATTCATCATGTGGAGGAAGGCTTCCCTAGCCCCTCCTCTCTGACTGACCCTGGGAGGTCTATTTTCAGATGACGCTGCCCCTTAAGCGAGAGCCGGCATATTAATTTCTACATCATTAGCTACAGCTAGGTCCGGATCCATTTACTATATGAAAACACAGTTTAAAATTGATAGGAGTCACCACACTATCACAATTCGTATATGGCATGTATAGCTAGACTATTACATACGCTACGCTAGTCTGACAATTGACTAAACCGTAGCTCTGATACTAATAAATGTAACACCCCTTACCCGTATTCGATGCCAGAACAGAGTACGAGGTATTACCGGACTTGTCACACAAACTTTCATACAATTCTGAGTCATCAATTTGCGTCTAAATTAAAACCATTTGAAAAAACTCATAAAGTCCCTAATACGAGCCTACGAGACCCACAACATGCATTGGAAGTGGTTCGAGACTAAACTGAGAACTTTAGAAAAATTTGTAACACTTAGAAAAATTTTTGCTAAAACAGGGGTCACACGCCCGTGTGGGCAGGCCGTGTGGTCATACATGCCCTTGTCCCAACCCCGTGTAACTCTCTGTTTGTCACCCAAGAACAAATTGAAGACACACGACCAAGCCACATGCCCGTGTGCTAGGCCGTGTGGTCGATTTAAAATTTATGATTTTTTATTAAATAGGTGCAGACTTCACATGGCCAGGCCAAACGCCCATGTTCAAGGTCGTGCCATTCACACGGTTGAGACACACACCCTTGTCTCTGCCCATATGCTCAATTCTGAGCATTCTGTTTCTCAAAATTAAAGTGTAAGGGACACAGGGCTAGAACACATGCTCATGGGGCAAGCCGTATGTCACACACGGTTTAGACACACGCCCGTGTGTCCACCTGTGTAGACAAAATAAGGCTATTTATCAAGCCATTTTGCCACCCTGTAATGCACACACCCACACCTTATAACATAGCACTAATTCAAGAACATACATACAACCAAATCAAACCAAGACATCAACACATCATTCACATGCTACCATTTATCATACATAAACATCACATACTTATCAACTCAAATCATGTAAATTCTCACACCCATGAAAGGCATCATCATATAAATTGCTTATACCAATAGTAGCCAATTTCAAATGGCTTTATACAAAATGAGCTTTCAACCAATATAAGCCAACACATTTGGCCAAATCAATTATGACACATAACAAAATGACCAAGTCCCCTATACATGCCATAATTCAAAATGTTAAAATCATTGGTACCAAAATAATTGTTGATAGCGTGAATGGATCTCTGACGATATCCGATCCCCGAGCTAGCTTGGTGACACTATAAGATAAGGGAAAGGAAGGGGGGTAAGCTATATAGCTTAGTAAGTTCTTATGAAAATAATAAGCATCTTAGCCACACATTTAACATACAATTAACATGATAAAAATTTGCATGAATGTTATTAAAATCTTATAGTCATAACTTCCTCAATCACAACCTTACCAAGGGTTCATCACATATCGAGCACATTATGTATGAGTTTTATGTACATACTTGTACCAACTCGCAACATAACCATAGCCTTTCATAACTTTGAAATTCCCATTGAACACTTGGAATATTAATGGATACTCGAAAATCATGCACAAAAGTGCTATATATGTAGCCAAAGCTACCTCACATATCATAATACATGTAGGCTCGTTTTTGAGCTATTCTCGAGCCTGTTCATGCAGGCCGTTGTCAGAACGTAGCTACACAGTGCTACTCACACAAGCTATCAGGTATTCGCAACATATTCCGGCAGACCCAGCCACTGGTAGGATGTACGAGACCAACACCCGGATTACATAAACACATGGGTTCCTAGTGAGATGTCACTTGTATCCTATTCTATTCCTAAGGTTCAACCGAAATTTCTTGCTTGTCGAAACTTTGTCGAATACATCCAAAGAGTCAAGAAAAATTCATGTAATATTAAAGCATTTAAAACATAAATATAACAATGCATTATTTACATATGAACTTACCTTGGTATAAAAATTAGTAGAATTTGACCTAATAGTCAAACACTTTGTTTTTCCCCGATCTAGGTTTGAACCTCATTTTTCTTGATCTATAATAAAAAATTTAACTCATTTAATACTCACATTGTTCAATTTAGTCCAAGAATCATATTATAGAAAAATTACATTTTTCCCCCTAATGTTTCACATTTTTATAATTTAGTCCCTAGGCTCGTAAAAAGAAATGTATTCAATTTCTTCAAAACCCAAGCCTAGCCCAACCATTTTTATACTCATACCAGCCCACATTTTTTATTTAATCACACTTTTAATACTCATTTTTGTAACTTTTACATATAGGTCCTTTTTGACATTTCCATCGAAAATCACCTAGCAAAAGTTGTTTATCTTACATCTAACAAACATTTTCTACCATTAGGCATCAAAATACACAATTATCTATCATGGGTAAAAAATTATACTTTTATTTTTTCTTGAATTAGTGGTAGAAATAGAAAGATCGGGTTACAACGACTTCAAAAATGTAAAGAGCATTAAAAACAGGGCAAGAACAAACTTACAATCAAGCTTGGAAGATGAAAAAACCCTAGCTATGTCTTCCTTAGTGATATTCAGCTATGGGTGAAGAAGATGGACAAGATTTTGGCTTTATTTTGCTTATTAATTTATTTATTAACCAAATGACCAAAATGCCCTTAACTTAAAACATAAAATTTCTCTTACTTCATGTCCATTTTTGTCCACTAACTTAAAAAATGGTCTAATTATCATCTAAGGACCTTCAGTTTAAAATTTCATATCAATTAGACACCTCTAGCTTCTAGAACACACGTTTTGCATCTATTGCAATTTAGTCTTTTTTGCTAAATTAAGTGCCCAATTGATAAAATTTTCGAACGAAATTTTCACAAAAAAAATTCCATGAAACTATAAATCATAAAAATATAATAAAAATAAAAATTTCTACGTCGGATTCGTGGTCCCGAAACCACTGTTCCGACTAGACCCAAAATCGGGTTGGTACAGTTAGTAACTGGACTTACATTTATAAATCTAATAAAAAAACTAAATTTTTTGAAATAAAAGTAAAAGGATTCAATTCCAAACTTACGAAGAGTATAAAGACTTAAAGTATATTTTAATTATTTTTTAATGTTGAATTGCAGACTAGTTGTAACTGTTTGCTTTAAAATTTAATGTATAATGAATATATTGATACTCTTATAAAGTTAAAAACATGTCACAAGGATTTGTATTCTTCGTAAAAATTGAAACTTAGTCTCTGTACTTTAATTTCCAGTACTTTAGTTTTTTTACATTCCAGATTTTAAAATTTAGGTTTAATTGGTAACAATGTTAAATTTTTTCTGTTAAATTTGTTGGTCTGCCATTTTGAAATTAATTCTCACTTGATGGTCATGTAACTAAAATAAATAAAGTTGAACAAAATAATTTTAATAGTGTTATTATTAGACCTGAAGTTTGAAATCTAAAAAATAAATGGGCTAAATTCCTAAAAAAATAAAAGTACATGACTAAATTAGAAATTTACGAAGAGTATAAGGAGTCATGGTATATTTTGACTTTTTATAATTGTAACACCCCCTACTCGTATTCTTAGCCTAGAATAGGGTACGAGGCATTACCGAACTTAATATGATCAATCATGTAAAAATCAGCCATAAAATTTCTTCTAAATTAAAAACTTTCATACATATGTTTAACGTCCCTTATATGGCCTACGAGGCCCAAAATATACATTTAAGGGTGGTTCGGGACCAAACCGTAAACATATGAAACTTTTACAACACTTAGAAAATTTTCACACTTTGGAGAGTCACATGTCCGTATTTTCAACCCGTGTAACTCTTTGTTTATAACTTCATCACCCTTGTCAGTCGTACACTTCATATAAATAACAAGAAACGTGTATGGGCTCAATTCTCATTAAATTTCTCATATATATACACAATTTCACGTTATGTAATCATACAACATATATCAGCCATATCTCTGTAATCTAAATATATTTTCATAACAATTTATCTTGATTTCATACTATTTCATATTTAAGCTTAAATAACCAAAGTATTTGAAATATCATCTTTATGCAAATAGTACACATGAGGTATATAATTCCATAATTATGAATAAACACATTTATCAAACATTTTCCATGTTCATATATCAATGTCTCATGTCTCCATATATCAATAACCGTCATTTTCATGAATTCCGAGTTCAATTTCATAATTATTTGTCTCGTGTTCAATTTATTCCATGTCGGAACTTTATTCATTAAAACATTTGAATTATCAATACATATGGACAGTACATTCAAGATGAACAATTATATAGTCACAAATGAATTCATTTATCAACCAAGTTCTATACTCATATCTTATCAACTCGTACTTCCTTGTATCACATAATTCCATGTAACACTTGCCAAACTTTGTCAAATTAGTGAACGTCTTACGGAATTGAGTACTTCATTTTCTCGATGCCATAGTTCAACTATGGTCTTACACATCTTCACATAATGATGCCATAGCCCAGCTATGGTCTTACACATATTCATATATTGATGCCATAGCCCAGCTATGGTCTTACACGAATCACATATCTCACTGATGCCATGTCCCAGATATGGTCTTATACAGTAGCATATATCACATTGATGCCATATCCCAGATATGGTCTTATACGGAAATCACTTGTCACTTGTAGCCGAAGCTACCACTATTCACTGACCAGGTAGCCGGAGCTACCATTTTTCACTGATCAGGTAGCCGGAGCTACCACTTTTCACTGATCAGGTAGCAAAAGCTACCACTTTTCACTGATCAGGTAGCCGAAGCTACCACTTTTCACTTGTCATTTGTCCTTGATCAGATAAGTGTAGTCGAAGCTGTCACTTATCACTTTCACTTGTCCTTGATCAGATAAGTGTAGCCGAAGCTATTACTTATCACTTTCATTTGTCCTTGATCAGATAAGTGTAGTCGAAGCTATCATTTATCACTTGTTGCCATGGTCCAACCATGGCCTTTTCCTTCAATTCATCTTGTCACTGAACTGAAATGCTCAATTTGATCATTTATTCAATTTTCATGCTTTTACATTATTCACGATTTTATCATCAATAAATATGAAATAACACATCATGAAAATCATAAAATTAACAAATAATCACTAAAATTTAGGCATATAAACTCACAAGTTCAATTTTTGTATTATAACGATAATCATAATTTCATAATAAATATTCCAAATAAAACATTATATCATTTCTAATCCAACACTTATCGATTATAATCGGGCATGTGATCAATTTATACACAAGTCATTCATATATTTTTTCCTCTTCCTCCTCTCCGTCCACATCTTTGGTATAAATAACACACTTGTAAGTAACCTTATCCATAATTTTAACTAATTACTTATGTGAATATTCAAGCTATCCACCCGTGTCATAGTCACTAAATTATTTATATCTGAAGCTACAGAAATCCAATTTAAGATCCGCTAATTTTTCCTGAAACTAGACTCACATATATTCTTACCATAAAAATTTCATAATTTTTGGTTTGTCCAATTAATACAGTTTATTCATTAAAGTCTCCCCTATTCTGTTGTCTGACAGTTCTGACCCTTTTGTACTAAAAATTAATTATCTCCTCGTAAAGGATTCGAATGATGTTCCCGTTTGTTTCTCTTGAAAATAGACTCATTCAAGATTCTAAAAATATAAATTTAAGCCCCTAATTATTTTTATCAAATTTTTTATGATTTTACAAAGTCAGAACAGGGGAACCCAAAATCATTCTGACCTTGTCTCACAAAATTTATCATATCTCATGATTTACAATACCATTGTTTACATCATTTCTTCTATAAGAAACTAGACTCAATAAGCTATAATTTTATATTTTATTCATCCTTTAATTCCATTTATATATTTTTGGTGATTTTTCAAAGTTGGACTACTGCTTCTGTCCAAAACAGTTTTAGTGCAAAATGTTGATTTCCATTTTGCCCCAAATTTCACAATTCATACAATTCAGTCCTTGCTCAATTAACCCCTCAATTAAGATAATTTTCTTAATTAATACTTTTGCTAGACATTATAAGTTATTTCATAACTATTGAAATTCAGAATTTCCACATAAAACTTTAACTTCAAACTCTTTTACAATTAGGTCCCAAACATTCACTTTCTATTCAATTCTTTCAATAAAATCAGCATATAAACAATTTAAAGCTCTAATTCAATTCCAAATCATCATATACTTCCAGCACATATTCATAGCAACTTTCAATTTCTTTCATAGAATAAAAAACTAATGAATTTAACAAGTGGACCTAGTTGTAAAAGTCACAAAAACACAAAAATTGTAAGAAATAATCAAGAATTGAACTTACTTGAAGTAAAAATATGAAAAAACAGCTTAAGGGAACTCTTTCATGGTGTTTTTGCTGATGAGAATACAGAAAAATAAAGAGAAATCTAGATAATTCCACTTTAGCCCTAGCTTTATTAAGTAAATTTTTCAATTTTCCAATTTTACCCTTAATTCTCCTTATTTTCTTGCTGATTTCATGCCCTTGACTCAAGGTCTATTTTCCTTTTAAATCCTCTTTTTTTTATCATTTAAGCTATTTAATCATTTCCCACAATTTTACATTTGATACAATTTAGTCCTTTTTGTTCAATTAACTATCAAAACTTTAAAATTTCTTGACGAAACTTTAATACTAACTTATTAACACTCCATAAATATTTATAAAAGTATTTATGGCTCCATTTAAAATTCCCGAGTTCTCGATACCTCGTTTTCAATTCTAATTATTTTAATATTTATTTTTAATACACTATTCACTATTTCAAAATTTTTTCTAACTTCACATTTAACTTATACTCACTAAATTAATAATATTTCCTACTCATTTGTCGGATTTAGTGATCTTGAATCACTGTTCCGACACCACTGAAAACTAAGCTGTTACAATAATAGATGAACTATTTGACCTCTAGAGAAAGGATTGTATAAAACAATAACGCCTCATCATCTGAAACCCTTTTTCCAATAGTTCAATGTCATATCAATATTTTCATCCTGGAAAAAAAAAATCAAATCCAAAGTAAAATATTGAAATTCATAATGAAATTGCTGATGTGGCATAAAACTATTAGAAAAAAGGGATAATCTATGTTTCATACAATCCAAAGGGATAATCTATGTTTCATACAATCCTTTCTCATTGCAATAAAAAGATTAAATTATCTCAAACAATATAACTTATTTTAATTACAAAAAAGGCTGTGAAAAATAAAATAAAATAAAATAAATAAAATAAAGAACACACAAATTTTACGTGAAACCCTTTCGGAAAAAAACCACGAGGCGAGAGAAAAGAAAATTCACTATGTCGAAAATTTGAATCAATACAAGAGGAATAGACTATGTCTATTTATAGGCTTGTAAAGCCATATTCTAGTAGGATTGAAACACCTTATCCTAATCAATATAAAATAGATGGAGTTTAATAAGGTTTAAAAAACCTTATTCTAAAATAAAATAAAAGAAGTCTAGTTCTATATGGATTTTACTTTTATTTTATTTTCCATCGTATTTTATTTAAATAAGAATTTGGGTCACTTAATTCTAACAATCTCCACCTTGACACAAATTCTCAATGAACAAGTTCTTCATCGCGAACTTTCAATAAACAAGTTTCTCCACCTCTTCCATAAAACCCCTTAAGGGTTTAACTTCAACAATGAACACCAACCAAGTCTAAGCAATGCTCAAACTTGGTTATAGGAAGTGACTTAGTCATCATATCTGTAGGATTTTCATGAGTACTAATTTTGCTCACAACAATATCACCACGAGCAATAATATCACGAACAAAATGATACCGAACATCAATGTGTTTTGTTCTCTCATGAAACATTTGATCTTTTGTAAGAAAGATGACACTGATCGTCACAAAATCTTGTCTTGATTTGAAGGTCTCCATTAAGTTCACTAAAGAGTCCTTCAACTAAATGACTTCTTTACAAGCCTCGATAATCGCCATGTACTCAACTTCATTGGTAGACAAAGCGATCAGTAGTTTGCAAAGTGGCTTTCCAACCGATTGTACAACCTCCGATTGTAAAGACATAACACGTGAGAGATCTTCTTCTATCAAGGTCTCCAGCAAAATCAGCATCAACATACCCAATGACTCCATCTCTAGTTCTTCCAAACTGTAAGCAAACATCAGTAGTACCTCGTAAGTATCTTAAAATCCACTGAATTGCTTTCCAGTGTTCTTTACCAGGATTCGCCGTGTATCTGCTAACTGCACTGACTGCATATGATAAATCTGGACGTGAACAAACCATAGCATACATGAGAGATCCTACTACACTAGAGTATGGAACATGTGACATGTACTCAATCTCATCATCTGATTGTGGAGACAAAGCTGATGAAAGTCTGAAATGAGCTGCTAAAGGAGTACTAACAGGCTTAGCACTCTGCATATTGAACCTGCAAAGAACTTTCTCAATGTACCCCTTCTGACTTAGGTACAATTTACTTACTTTTCTATCTCTAAGCATCTCCATACCAAGTATCTTCTTTGCTGGTCCTAAATCTTTCATCTCAAATTCTTCACTTAGTTGGGCTTTGACCTTTCTTATCTCTACTTTATCTTTTGTTGCTATCAACATGTCATCAACATAAAGAAGTAGATACACAAAAGAACCATCACTGTTTTTCTTAAAGTAGACACAACTGTCAAAACTACTTCTTTTGAAATAATGAGAAGTCATAAAGGAATCAAACCTCTTGTACCACTTGTCTTGGTGATCTGTTTCAAATCAGAAAGGGACTTTTTCAGCAAGCAAACATAGTCCTCTTTTTCGAGATCAGAACCCTCCGTTGTTGCATGTAAATATCCTCCTCAAGTTCTCCATGCGTAAATGCGTTTTTACATCTAACTGCTCAAGCTCCAAATCATGCATGGCCACAATACCAAGCAAAGCTCGAATCGAACTCGCTTAACAACGGGAGAACACATCTGTGAAGTCCACTCTTGGAATTTGACCGGTAACCCTTTGCAACAAGCCTTGCTTTATATCTGGGTTCTTCAACTCCTGGAGTCCCTTCTTTCTTTTTAAACACCCATTTACAACGAACAACCTTTTTACCTTTAGGAAGTTTTACAAGATCCCATGTTCTGTTTTTGTGGAGTGATTCCATCTCCTCTTGCATTGCAAACATCCACTTTTCTGAGTCTTCACAGCTAATCGCCTCAGAATAATTAAATGGCTCTTGATTCGCATCTATATCTTCAGCCACATTTAAAGCATAAGCAACTAGATCAGCCTCGGCATACTTCTTTGGAGGTTTAATTTCTCTTCTTGTTCTATTTTTGGCGATAGAGTATTGCGGTGAAGAAGCAACTCTATTCTCAATTTTGTACTTGGCTTGAGGAGTTGATTCGTATTAATCGATGCTCCACCGCTTTTGGTTTTCTTTATTGGAAGAGTCTTTAAGAGATAAGTTAGGTAGCATAGCGGTTTCATCAAAACAACATCTCTGCTAATCACAACTTTTCTATTTTTAGGACACCATAACTTATAGCCTTTTACACCACTTTATAACCAAGAAAACGCATTTAATGGATCTCGGTTCCAATTTTCCATTATCAACATGAGCATACGCAGGACACCCAAAATCTTTAAATCGTAATAATTAGCGGGATTACCGGACCATACCTCTTGTGGAGTCTTTTCTTAATGGCAACGGATGGAGATCGGTTGATCAAAAACATGCAAGAGAGGTCGCTACGCCCAAAATGACTTGTAAGTTGGCATTTGACAACATACATCGAACCTTCTCCATGATCGTTCGTTCATTCATTCTGCAACGCCGCTTTTGTGTGGAGTATGACGAATCGTCAAGTGTCTCATGATCCTTCCGACTTGCACAATCTATTAAACTCATCGAATGTAACTCTAAGCCATTGTGCATGCGGAGATATTTTATCTATTTTCCGTCTATTTTTCAATCATAATTTTCCAAGACTTAAATGAGGAAAACACATCGCTTTTCTGCTTCAGGAAGAACGCCCAAACTTTTCTGGAAAAATCATCAATAAAGGTTAGCATATAATTAGCTCCACCTCTCAAAGGCACTCTGGATGGCCCCCACAGATCAGAATGAATATACTCCAACGTTTCCTTCGTGTTATGGATTCCTCTAGTGAATCGAACTCTCTTTTACTTCCCAAAAACACAGTGCTCACAGAAATTCAGTTTGCAAATTCCTTGCCCATTAAGAAGCCCTCTTTTGCTTAATTCTGCCATGCCTTTCTCACTCATATGCCCTAGGCGCATATGCCAAAGTTTAGTAATATCATCATCTGACAAGGAAGAGGAAGCGACAGCTGCATCACCAATAATAGTAGAACCTCAGAAACATATAACTTGGCAATCTTTCTCCGCCCTTTCATCACAACAAGGACCATTTGGAAATCTTTAAACCCCACTTTCACCGTGTATCTGCACTTTTGAATCAAGAGTACTCAACGAAATTAAATTTCTTTTCAATTCGGAACATGCCGCGTCACTAAGTGTTTTGACAACTCCATCAAACATCTTAACTTTAATTGTTTCAACACCGCGATTTTACACGAAGCATTATTTCCCATCAAAACAACACCTTCAGAATCTTTTTAGTAAGTTGTAAACCAATCCCGATTGGTACTCATGTGGAAGGTGCAACTGAATCAAGTATCCACTCTCGCTTACTTTAGAATTATTGATGAGCGACTAGAAGTTCACCATCGCCGTAGTATTCTACAACATCGCCTTCACCGAATTTTCGGTTGTTTTCCTTTTGATTCGCAGCCTCCCTTTTAATCTTATTTTGTAGCTTATAGCACTCAGATTTAATGTGCCCTTTCTTCTTGCAGAAGTTGCAAGTTTTACCTCTGTTTGAAGACTTCGATCTACCCTTAGATTTACCACGAGGATTCCGTTCCTGTGTCCTACCACGATCATCATCAGCATTTCGATCTTGTCTCCCACGAACAATGAGACCCTCTCCCTGAGAGTCGGGTTTAACCACAAGATGCTTCAACTTATCATACGAAGTTAAAGAATCATAAACCTCATCAACTGTAGGAGACTCGCGGCTATATAAAATCGTGTCTCTAAAGGTTGAATAAGACGGGGGCAACGAACAAAGTAGAATCAACCCTAGATCTTCCTTATCATACTGAACCTCCATGGTCTCCATGTTTGAGAGAATTTCTTTAAACACTGTTAAGTGTTCATGTACAGACGCACCTTCCTCCAAACGATGAGCATAAAGACGCCGCTTCATATGCAACTTGCTTGTTAGAGTTTTCGACATACATATTTGTTCTAGCCTCTTCCATAATGCAAGTTGGCGCTTTTCTTTCATCACATCCTGCAAAATTTCGTTGGACAAATGCGTATGTAATTGTGTTAATGCCTTTCGATCTTTACGCTTCTTCTCTTCATCTGTTAATGTCGAAGGCATCTTATCTATCCTAGCAGGCATCCTCCGATCCATCTGTACAAGAATCGCTTGCATCTTAATTTGCCACAACGCAAATCGTGTTGCGATCCAACAATGAATTTCATACTTCAAAGACGCCATTACCGTGATCGAGATGAATAACCCTAAGCTCGGATACCAATTTGTGAAAAATAAAATAAAATAAAATAAATAAAATAAAGAACACACAAATTTTACGTGGAAACCCTTTCAGGAAAAAAAACTACGGGCAGAGGAAAAGAAAATTCACTATGTCGAAAATTTGAACCAATACAAGAGGAATAGACTATGTCTATTTATAGGCTTGTAAAGCCATATTCTAGTAGGATTGAAACACCTTATCCTAATCAATATAAAATAGATGAAGTTTAATAAGGTTTAAAAAACCTTATTCTAAAATAAAATAAAAGAAGTCTAGTTCTATATGGATTTTACTTTTATTTTATTTTCCATCGTATTTTATTTAAATAAGAATTTGGGTCACTTAATTCTAACAAAGGCATTTCTATAATTTCCTTAATTAAGTTGGTGACCTAGTTGAGGTGATATAAACTCAAGAAAACACTTAATAAATAGTATATATATTACTAAATTTAATTATGATAATCGAGTTTTAATTTAGTAATGCATTTAAATGTAAAAAAGTATAAAAATAATATTAATGTATCAAAATTTATTACAGTATAAAATTAAAAATAAACTAAAATATACAAAGATAAAAATTATCTTTTATAAATTAAAACTATCTTTCCTTTCAGTTTTTTTTTTTTGAAGTAAAATCCAAAATACATTAAATGAGAGGATATGTGGTATAGTGATCAAAGATTTAAAATCACCAGCTGTCTAACAACTATCAATAGCGTATTTGTAACTGAGGCGGTGCCTTGGGTTTACCTAAAATTAAAGGAAAAAGAAGAAAAACTAAAAGAAAATGAAGCGCCTTTGATAAGACCCTAAATCAATGCAAAAACTTAAGTATGCTAAAAAAAGCCTAAACCCTATCGTCAATTAGAGTCACATTTCCTTTTCTTCGCATTCTGTAGTTATGGTGGAATATACTGGTTGTGCCTTTTCTTCACTGCAAAGATTCTCATTTAAAGTGCTTTTACCAGATTTCTCCTAAATTTGAGTTCATCAGATAATGTTGAGGACATGCGTATTTATGTTGCAACCCCGAACTCAGACAAAATGTCCATTTTCTACCGATTCTAAAGCCTTCTTTGGTCATTGGCGATGATGGGTTCAATCTCCATCGGTACTTCTTCAACCCAACAGGATGGATTATCCAAATTGTATCCTCGACTAGTAAAGGCATGCTGTGCTTCATTTGTCTTTCGAAGGGTATATTCAAGGGATAAGGTAATAAATTTGAGTTTTTTCCTTTGGATTTCACTAATGATGTTGCCAATCACTGATCTATCCACTAAATCTGACTTAAGCTTTTTAATGACTGTAAGGGTATCACCTTCGACAGCCATATCTCGAAAACCCATTTCTTCCGCAAAAATGACTGCTTGTAGACATGCCTTCGATTCCGCAGTGGTCAGATCCCCTGTCCTTCCTATTGGGTAAGAACATGCTCTCATAACAAATCCTTCATGGTTTCTTATAATAACTCCCGCAGTTGCTGTCATGTCTTGTTGCAAATATGTTGAGTCAAAATTGGCTTTGACCTATCCTTCCATGGGGGGTCTCCAAAACATCTCTCTTGGAATGAGTCTGGTTTCTGTTGATGATTTAACTTGCTCTAACTCCCTTAAATAAGCTTTAATAAAACCGACAACCTCTTGTACCCTTTCCTTTTTTCCTTCATGATAAATTCTATTTTGTTGTACCATATTGCCCAAATAGTAATTGCCATGACTGTGCATACTTTAGTATTATTCGTGTGGAAGAAAAATGCTGATCATTATTTCCATATATGTCTTGCGTTTGATTGCGAGGTGTCCAACCCAACTTCTTGTAGGACCTGTTTTGTGAATTCACAATCTCGAAAAAGGTATTCCATGGTTTCTTCTTCAATTGAGTAGATTGGGCATGCAACATCATTCCTTAGTCTTCGAAATTTAAGAGTACTGAGCTCGGAAGAAAATTATTGACCTCCCTCCATAGATGTATTTTTATTTTACTTGGGATCGAGAGATTCCGAATCTTTGTAAAATATTCTTTATTGGTGATTTGGTCTGTAATATAATTCTGTAGGTGTAGAGTCTTAGACATTAGCCATTTAAAGCCACTTTTTACTGTGTATTCGCCTGATTTGTCCCATCTCCATACTAGAACATCCAGCTGCATCCTGTTTACCAAAGGAAATGACAAAACTGCCTCCACTTGCTCTCCTTCGAGAAAGCTCCATATTGCCTCGTAGTTTCATGAAAATGAATCTTTATTGATTAGGTCTGCTACTTTTGAATAGTTGATATTTATGTTTTGACTTTTTACTCTTCTATCATTAGGGGTGGGTAGCCAAGCGTCATTCCAGATATTTGTTGATTCACCATTCCTTATCCTCCAGCCTGTTCCTTCTTCAAGTGAGCTTTGTGCGTTCCAAATGCTATGTCTGGTAAAGGAGGGGTAAGCTCCTAACCTTGCATTTAAAAAATTATCACGCGGATAATATTTTAATTTCATAACACGCGCAAACAAACAGTCAAGTTGGGTGAGTAGTCTCCATTCCTGTTTAGGCAACAAGGTCGTATTAAACATTGTTAAGTCCCTAAACCCTATACCCTCGAACGCTTTTGGACTACACATCGCTGACCAACTACACCAGTGTATGTCTTTATTAAATTTTAAATTGCGCCACCAAAGTTTACTCATCAGATTTTCTAATTCCTTGCAAAGTAAAACTGGTAACTTAAAACATTGCATGTTATAAATCGGAAAAGCTTGTAAAATTGATTTGATAAAAATTTCCTGACCCCCAAAGGACAAATTGCGAATACTCCAATTCTTTGATTTTTGGATGAATTTTTCTTTTAGTTCAATAAACGCACCTTTCTTTCTCTACTCAACTATTGTAGGTAAACCCAGATATTTTTCTAGATTATTTGAAATCTGAACCCCCAAAACTTCCCCTATTTGCCCTTTTATGTCATCTTGTACCTTTTTGCTGAAGTAGATCAATAACTTCTCGAAATTCACTAGTTGTCTGGAAATACTTTCGTATTCATTAACTACTGTGTTCATTGACGTTGCGTCGTCCATTGTTGCTTTCCCAAATAAGATGTTGTCATCAACGAAGAAGAGATGAGTGATAGCTAGCTCTCTTCTTCCCACTTTAGTCCCTTCAATTTGTCTTTCCCTTTTAGCCTTGTTCAAAAGCTTAGAGAATCCTTTTGCACTTATGATAAATAAGTATGGGCTCAGTGGATCTCCTTGTCTGATTCCTCTTATTGGTTTAAATTTTGCCCCTTGAATCCCATTTATTACTACCGAATATGTTACTGTTTGTACACATTTCATTACGAGCTCAATCCACATATTGCAAAAACCTAGCATTTTCCTCATGCTTTCAATGAAGTCCTATTCCACTCTGTCATAGGTTTTACTCATATCCAATTTCAGAGCAAAATATCCTGTACCTCCTTTTTTCTTTTTCTTTTTTTGAAAGAATGTGGTAATTCATAAGTTATCATTATATTGTGAGTTATTTGTCTTCCTGGGACAAAAACACCTTGTGTTTCTTCTATACATAAGTGTAATACCCTTTGAAATCTATTAACCACCATTTTTAGATCAATTTGTATATGACATTACAAAGGCTTATGGGCCTGAATTATGCCAAATTCGTAGGGGTTTGTACCTTTGGGATAAGCACAATATTAGTTTATTAGCCTCCTAAAAATTCATCCCATTATTCAAAACTTAAAGGCAATAATTAACGTCTTTTCCTATAATATGCCAAAATTTTTTATAGAAAAACGTTGGGAATCGATCTTTTCCTGATGCTTTAAGAGGTGCCATACTTTTTAAAGCTTCCACTACCTCCTCTTTCTTAAATTCTCTAATGTGTTCATCATTTAGAGATTCTGTAATACACGATTGGAGTTCGCTTCTGAGCCTTTCACCACTTTGTAGTATATTGGAAGAAAATAGATGTCGAAAAAAATTGGTTGCAAGTTCGTTAATGGCGTTGTCACCCTCCACCCATCCACCCCTTCCATCCTCCAATTTCTTTATTGTATTTCTTTTTTTTACGTTGGGTTGCAAAATTATGGAAGAAGGCAGTGTTTCGGTCCTCTATTCACAACCAATTAGCTTTTGCCGGTTGTTCTCAATATAATTCTTCCTTGTCAGCTTCCATGTTGAGTGCTAGCTTAACTTCTGTTAATTCCTGCCAAAATATCATTATCTGGATCTTCTTTATTTAAATGAATAAGCCGTGATTTTAAATCCTCTCTTGTCTTCCATCTGGTTCTGCTATTGGATTTATCTCAATTTTTCAATTTCAATTTTAGATCTTCTAATTTTTCTGGCAGATTCTTATCTCCCAAATCCCACACTTGCTTTATTGCCTTTTCGAAATCATTTTCCAGCACCCAGTTAGCATTGAAGCTAAACCAATTTTTACTATTCTCAAATCTCCCTCTTTCATGCGTCACTATGTTAATAAATATAGGACAATGGTCAGAAATACTATGATATTTGTTTTGAATTGAGAAATTTGGGAACCTTTCCCACCATAGTGGATTGGCTACCCCCTATCCAGTCTTTCACGAATGTTATTACTTGGAAGTCTCCCTAGTTCCCATGTAAACCATTGTCTTGAAAATCCTAAATCATTCAATTCACAATCTTCCAAAGCCTCTCTAAATGCCAACATTTTCCTTTCCTCCCTTAACGTACCCCATCTTTTTTCAAACGAGAATAGTATTTCATTAAAATCCTCCATTACAAGCCATGGCAACTGGTTGTTTCCTTTTAGCTGTCTAAGGAGGTTCCATGAATCTTTCCTTTTCTGTTCAATTGGTGAGCCGTAAAAACCTGTAAAACATCAATACTCTTCTTCATTATTTTCCATAACTTCTATATCAATATAAGATTTAGAATAACTTCTTAATTTAACAAATACTCATTCCTTCCAACTAAGAGAAAGTCCCCCTTTTGATCCTTCTGCACACACATTAATCCCATTTGCATATCCATAGATTTTCCTTATTGTTTCCATCCTTCTTGAATTGACCTTGTCTCAATTAGAAACAAAATTTGAGACTGAAGTTGTCTCAAGCTATTTTTGAGACATTTTACTATTCGTGGCTGCCCCAGGTCACGAAATTCCAACTTAAGATTTTCATTGTGACCGGTCGGCCTGCTTATTAATGGCCGCTGATATATCATTATTGGTTAAAGGACTCCTTTTAATTTCTTTAAATTGAGGTAGACGATAATAATAATAATAATAATAATAATAATAATAATAATAATAATAATAATAATAAAAGCGGGTGGTTTTTTACTCAACCTTCACTTTTACCTTTCGCTTTAAATCTAATTTTATTAAGAATTTTTGTCCCTCTCCTCCAATTAGTTTTTTCCAATCTCGTTACAATTCACCATTAAATATAAAATATTAATTTATAACATATTCATTTTGATAAAATTAAATTAGATATATATACATAAAATTAAAATAATTTATAAAAAATATTTATAAAATTAAAATATATGTCATAAGTTCTTATAATATTAAGAAACTATAATTTAAAGATAAAAATAGTTATAAAATATACCATAAACCTTTGTACTCTTTATAAATTTAAAATTTAATCCTCTACTTTTATTTCTTGAAATTTAATTCCACTTTTTAGATTTCAAAATTATTTATATGTTGTGCTTCTTCTTTGTGGTCATTGTGGATTGTTCGTAATGAGCTTGTTTTCAACAATAAATGCATCACTATGGATGAGGTATTTGGATTGGGCTCAAGCATTTAAGGAAAATTATCAGAAAAAAGGGAAAGACCTAAATCATGATGAACTCTTCTTCCCATCCAACTTCCCAACTTCATATGACAAATAGAATAGGCAAAATGTAGTAGGAAATTGTAGGAATAATAACCTTTGCTTTCATTTAAAACAATTCAAAAGATTATGCTTAGTTTGCTTGATTCATATATCAATCGAAATCAAATCAACCCTAACAATTTCACTGTTATAAGTGCTTTCTGCGTGTTGGAAATGAAGTTTTAAGGCAATGAAGAAAACAGCAATTTTTGCCTTTACCACTAATGTAGGTATTTGTGACAGCTATATTTATACAAGCTATGAAGCTCTCTTAGGGACAGACATGTTAGCAATGAGATGAACTGTGTAGCCAATGATAAATAGATGAAACACCAGTCCTGCAAAAAGTTTTTTTTTTTATATATAAAAAAATAACCATGATGTTTAGTATTATAAACTTTAAAAATATATATAAAATTACCAAAACAATCAAAACTTACCCACAACAGCAAGGGCCACCTCAGGAAGCGCCAAAATTGTTTCCCAGAAACTTGGGCTTTTGGCAGCCTTACCAAAACACACAAACAACCACAAGATCATAATAGGATTTATCTCTTAAAATATTAAAAAAGATATTGATCTTTTCTACTAAAAGTAATATTAATAGAGATAATTCTATGAATTCACCACAATAATCATTGCTAGAAAAAAAAAATGTTATATCATCTAAATATTTGCTGAATTCAACAATCATTCGATATTAGCAACCAAAAAGATGCTTTTCAGAAGTTTGCATTTAATTCGCATGGTCAAAATTGCTTAACTGAAATCTACAATAAAAATGTTCCAGGAGCTTGGAATTGGATGAGGGACAAGATGCCCTTGAAGAGCTATTTTTATTTGTCGTTCAAGAATTTATTTATTTCTTCACATTATTTCTTATAGTTTTGGTGATATCAATTTTCTGGAGATATAGAATAATGTGATAATCAATGCTAACAAAATAAATTTACTGCCAATTTTACCTTCCTTTTTTTAAAGAAAGAATGTGAAAGAAACTGAAGTCCTTACCATGAATCCTGAACCCTTCCGAATGGCGCAAAACATTAATAATGAGACAGCGATAGAAGATGCAACCATAAAAAATCTCAACATGTTCACTCGGCTGCGTTTCCGACCTTAAACAAACAACAAAGACCTAGCATTAAACAAAAGATATGCCAATCTCAGAAATAATTATACAGAAACATGGGAGTTAGCAAATTACCTAATTCTCCTATTATCAATGAAATGAGACCACAAGCAGTAGTTGAAATTTCAAGAACCCGGGAAGCCAAACCCTCTGATGCAGATTGAAATATTAGTAAAACTAGCCCCAACAAAAGTATGATAGCCTGAAATAAAAGAATGCAATACAGGTAAACAAAAGGATAGACAAGTTGATATTCTAAAAGATAAGAAAATTAACGTTTCCATAACACTCAAGTCAACCCCAAAGTAAGGAAAGCAATAGTAGATTCTCTATTAACTGCAAGAGTAGCACACCTGAACTAAGAAAAACGAACGCAGAATAGACTTTGTACGAGCTACTTTTTGATATCCTACAGGTTAACATCAAATAAAGTAAACAATCGCCAATGGAAGAAATAAAGAAGCTAATAAAGTTGCTGAAATATAAGAAGAAACAAAGGCTTTGATTCAAAAGATGGCATATACAGTAATTTTATATCTAAATGATCAGAATACTTGAGAGGTAAGAACATACGGGAATCAACAACCATCCGATATGAGAAATCGTAGCCATCTGTACCAGAAGGCCTCCCTGATGCCGACAATCTCTGCTGCATCTTTGCTACTTTGCCTTCTTAAACTCCTGTTTTAAGAAACAAGTCATCTGAACTGTCAGATAATTTCTTTTAAGAAATTAAACAAGGGGCATTTTTAGATGGATTAAGAATTCATCCTATCAAATAGAAACCATAATACAAGAAGCACACACCCTCCGCAAGTGGTTGCATTCATCTGCTGAATGATGAGATGGGCAAACCCGAGAACCAAACTAAGATTAACTAGTTGTTTATTTTATTAATGAAATCTAAACAACCCACCAAGAAAATCTGTTCCCCATGTCAATTTTTTTCTCTTTGTTCAGTTCCATTACTCTCATAAAAGAGAACCTTAATTTTCGCTATAACTCGCTTTCTTTTTCAATAAGTCTACTCAATAACATAAGTAAGCTACAGAAAAAGTAGCATCCTAAATAAACAATTCCTGGATCAAACAAATGACTAATTAAGGCATCAGTAATCAGATCTAAATGAGTAGAGAAAAGTAACACAATTAAAAAAACTTGCAATCAGGGATATTTTGAAATCCTAATGCACCAACAAATCTAAAAGGGAAATGAATGAAGAGATGTCAGCAAGGAGAGGAGAGGACATGGAAAAGCAAAAGAAAATAGAAATTGAACTTTAGGACAGCTAATTTTTAATCATAATCTCAGTACATTGCATCATAATGCATTGAGAAAGTGAGTTTTTTAAGTGATTCCAGCCAATCAGTCATGGGTTTGCTGGTGCCTTCTCCAAATGGATCATGAAAATCTTTATGTCACTTTTTCATCTTTCTTTTGTTCATATTGACTATCTGAAGGTGAAGCTCTCTTTACAGATTTCTGATGCAAAATGAAAAATCATCTTTATTTCAGAATTCGAAAAATATATTCCTCCTTTTGTTCATTTATTCCAAAGGCTCTTCAAAGAAATTCCAACCCTTTCAAAAATTTCGAAATGCAGCAATACCAATTACTATTAAAAATATATTTAATCCAATAAGCTCATAAAAGATTCCAATGGAGAATCCTAAAAAAAAAAGTTGGAATTGGTTATTCCGTTGGAAACAGGGGTAAGCTTAGATCTGAAAAAGGATGAAATATGAGTTGTTTAGGGTTTCCAAATCAATTTGAAGCTGGAAAACCATAGTAAGAGAAAGAAAATAATAGGAAAGAAAGAAGAAGATAGCAGAACTAACCCGAGGAGACGCCGCCGTGGAAGAGGAATATGCGTGGGTGATGGTATTTAAGTTGTAAAATTTTTGGGCTTGGAAGGAAGAAGACAATAGAAGCCTTAACGTTGAGTTCGTAAAACGACTTACAGGTTTAGACTGGGTAAAGTGATTTAACAGGGAAAACATTTTACTTTGAGACTTTATTTTACTGAAAACAATCACGCCTGAGAAATAGAAGTACCGTTTGCGAGTGGGTTAGAGAATAATGGGAGAACACTGTGCCACTTAAAGGGGGAATCAAGTACAAGAAATCCCGTAGAAACTCTGATAGGTAAAAGTAAAGTTATGAAAGAAAAACAATTTCGAAAACTTAAGCAATCAAAACAAAATTTTATTCCTAATTTAGTGACTATGGTGTAATTTAATCTTATTGTTCTTCAGACCCATTACTGCATGGAAGCCAAGTGGACCTTTTCCTATGAAAAAAGAAGTAGCAATTTTAAGAGGGAATTGCTCTTCTCTAGACCTGATCAGGCCATCCATTCAGCTTGAAAGTGTAAGAGAGTTTAGATAAAAATATAGATAAAAAATCAAACATAAAATCATTACTTAATTGTTATATTTAAAGTTTCTAATGCTGTTTTGGTAAAAGGTTTTAGAAAACTCAAATCCGATTGGAAACATAATGCCCATTTTTAAATTAGATTTGTAGTCAAACCTGTGCCAAAATCTAAAACAATATAATATCATTTAATCTTTTCAGGCTTAGAAAACATAAGGAATGGCAACATGAGAGATGGAGATGGAGATGGAGGTATAAAGTTGTTAAGATGTTCCTGAAAGAATCTAGATGGTGGGGGTATTTCTGTTATGACATCTTCCATTATCAGAATTTAAAGCTCAAGCTCTGCGCACTAGCCAATTAAGCAAAACAGAAATATTATCAGCATAAATCTCCACATTTCAGGGAGATAAAGAAAACAGCTGAACCTACGTCTCTAGCAAAAATGTTTGAGATTAATAAAATTTCAACAAAGATTATAAATGTCCAAGTATCAAAGTTCATTGCTTTTTTAATTAGAATAAACTAAGAAAATCATCATTTGGCATTCCTCAGAATTTCCTTCACTAAACCAGAAAAAATCTGTTACTTCCATAATCAACCCTATTGTAATCTTCACCCCCATACAGTCATGAAATCACCCTTTTTCCCCTCATTCGAAGAAACCCAAATTTCCTTAGTGTCATTTTGTCAAACATTTCACATGCATAACCCGGGAACCAGCAAAAGTAGACAACTTCGTTTGCCTAAACAACAAATATATTCAACAATAACTGCAGTGATTTGCTTAAAGCTCAGACCTTCAAATAAGGCAACTAATTTTTATTTATAAAAAAAGAAATCATGAAACAAGAATTAAGAACTAAGACAGATTAAAAAAATCCTTTACAAAAGAGGCATAAGCAAAGCGACTTACCGGTCAGGAAAGATGGAGGTGATTGGGAAGAAGAGCGGTATGCTTTTCAGCAGAGATAGGCAGAAAAAAATGACTTCTTGGGCAAGTTACGTTTTTTAACTTGTTTGTTTTAGGCACTATTGTCAAATTTGATGAAGCTTTTGTTTTAGATTTTGGCACAGGCCCAGTCTTAATTTTAAAATATGTATGTTTTAAATTATAATGTTTGTTAAAGCCCTTGCAATTTTTTTTTTATTAAATATAAAATTGGTATATGAACTTATTCATTTCTTCTAGATTAGTATTTATGATTTCTGTTCTCCCAGATTATTTTTTAAAAAGATTCCGTCAACTATATTGATACTCAAACCTAACGTCGTTACTTTTTTTATTGACATGGCAATGTTGGCCACTCTGTGACGCGCTATATGTTCTCCTCCTTATACTTTTCTTTTTCTTTTTCATTTTCCCTCATTTTCTTCCCTTTTTCTTTTTCCTACCTTGGCCGCTACACTATCTTCTTCATCTCTCATTTCTGAGCTTCATTATTTATGATTTTTTAAATTATAATTTCTAAAAGTCTTTTCTACTTCTTCTTCACAACGTTTTATCTCCCTTTTTCTTTGTTTTGTTTTTAGTTTAAAAAACAATGGCTATTAAGAATGAGATTGTTAATTCGATAAATTTGGGTGACAATGAAATTGGGAATATTAGTACTTGGAGCATTCCCAAAATGATTTCTCTTGCAAAATCCATTTTTCATTCCAACAATTTCACCATGGTAGAAAGGAAACTGTTAGATTTAAGTGACCCGAATCCTTATTTAAATAAAATACAGTGGTAAAATTAAATAAAAGAAGAATCCATATAGAATTACACTTCTTTTATTTTATTTTTAGAATAAGGTTTTTTAAACCTTATTAAATTACATCTATTTGATATTGATTAAAATAAGGTGTTTCAGTCTTACTAGAATATGGTTTCACAAACCTATAAATAGACATAGTATATTCCTCTTGTAATTATTCGAATTCGACATAGTGAATTTTCTTCTCCTCTGCCCGTAGTTTTTTTCCGAAAGGGTTTCCACGTAAAAATCTGCGTGTTCTTTATTTTATTTTATTTTATTTTATTTTATTTTTTACAGATTGGTATCAGAGCTTTCGGGTTATTCATCTCGATCACGGTAATGGCGTCTTTGAAGTATGAAATTTTACTGTTGGATCGCAACACCATATTTGCGTTGTGGCAGATTAAGATGCAAGCAGTTCTTGCGCAGATAGATTTGGAGGATGCCCTGCTATGGATAGATAAGATGCCTTTAACATTTACAGATAAATAGAAGATGCGTAAGGATCGAAAGGCATTAACACAATTACATTAGCATTTGTCCAACGAAATTTTACAGGATGTGATAAAAGAGAAGACCGCCGCTGCATTATGGAAGAGGCTAGAACAAATATGTATGTCGAAAACTCTAACAAGCAAGTTGCATATGAAGTAGTGTCTTTATGCTCATCGTTTGAAGGAATGTGCGTCTGTACACGAACACTTAACAGTGTTTAAAGAAATTCTCTCAAACTTGGAAGTCATGGAGGTTCAGTATGATAAGGAAGATCTAGAGTTGATTCTACTTTGTTCGTCGCCTCCGTCTTATTCAACCTTTAGAGACACGATTTTATATAGCCGTGATTCTCTCACAGTTGATGAGGTTTATGATTCTTTAACCTCTTATGATAAGATGAAGCATATTGTGGTTAAACCCTACTCTTAGGGAAAGGGTCTCATTGTTCGTGCGAGACAAGATCGAAATGCTGATGATGATTGTGGAAGGACACAGGAACGAAATCCTTGCGGTAAATCTAAGGGTAGATCGAAGTCTTCAAACAGAGGTAAAACTTGTAAATTCTGCAAGAAGAAATGGCACATTAAATCTGAGTGTTATAAGCTACAAAACAAGATTAAAAAGGAGGCTGTGAATCAAAAGGGAAAACAACCAGAAAATTTCGGTGAAGCTGATGTTGTAGAAGACTACAGTAATGATGAACTTTTAGTCGCTTCTATAAATGATTCTAAAGTAAGCAAGGAATGAATACTTGATTCAGGCTGCACCTTCCACATGAGTCCCAATTGGGATTGGTTTACAACTTACGAAACAGTGTTTGAAGGTGTTGTTTTGATGGGAAATAATGCTTCATGTAAAATCACAGGTGTTGGAACAATTAAAGTTAAGATGTTTGATGGAGTTGTCAGAACACTTAGTGACGTACAACATGTTCTAGAATTGAAAAGAAATTTAATTTCATTGAGTACTCTTGATTCAAAAGGGTACAGATACACAACTGAAAGTGGGGTTTTAAAGATTTCTAAAGGTTCCCTTGTTGTGATGAAAGGGCAGAGAAAGACTGCCAAGTTATATGTTTTGCAGGGTTTTACTGTTACTGGTGATGCAGCTGTTGCTTCCTCTTCCTTATCAAATGATGATATTACTAAACTTTGGCATATGCACATAGGGCATATGAGTGAGAATGGCATGACAGAATTGAGCAAAAGAGGACTTCTTGATGGGCAAGGAATTTACAAACTGAATTTCTGTGAGCATTGTATTTTTGGGAAGCAAAAGAGAGTTCGATTCACCAGAGAAATCCATAACACGAAGGGAACATTGGAGCATATTCATTCTGATCTGTGGGGGCCATCTAGAGTGCCTTCGAGAGGTGTAGCTCATTATACGCTAACCTTTATTGATGATTTTTCCAGAAAAGTTTGGGCGTTCTTCCTAAAATAGAAAATCGATTTGTTTTCTACATTTAAGTCTTGGAAAATTATGATTGAAAAATAGACGGGAAAATAAATAAAATACCTCTGCACAGACAATGACTTAGAGTTCTGTTCCGATGAGTTTAATAGATTGTGCAAGTCAGAAGGGATCATGAGACACTTGACAGTTCGCTATACTCCACAGCAAAATGGCGTTGCAGAATGAATGAACAGAACGATCATGGAGAAGGTTCAATGTATGTTGTCAAATGTCAGCTTACCAAAGTAGTTTTGGGCAGAAGCAGCATCTACTGCATATTTTTTGATCAACCGATCTCCATCCGTTTCCATTGAGAAAAAGACTCTACAAGAGGTATGGTCTGGTAATCCTGCTAATTATTCGATTTAAAGATTTTGGGTGTCTGCGATGCTCATATTGATAATGTAAAATTTGAACTGAGATCTATTAAATGCGTTTTTCTTGGTTATAAAGCTAGTGTAAAAGGGTATAAGTTATGGTGTCCTGAAAATAGAAAAGTTATGATTAGCAGAGATGTTGTTTTTGATGAACCTGCTATGCTACCTAACTTATCTCTGAAAGACTCTTCTAATAAAGAAAATCAAAAGCAGGTGGAGCATCAAATTAATACAGAGTCAACTCCTCAAGCCAATACAAAAATTGAGAATAGAGTTGCTTCTTCACCACAATACTCTATCGCCAAAAATAGAACTAGAAGAAAAATTAAACCTCCAAAGAAGTATGCCGAGGTTGATCTAGTTGCTTATGTTTTAAATGTAACTGAAGATATAAATACGAATCAAGAGCCATCTAATTATTCTGAGGCAGTTAGCTATGAAGACTCAAAAAATTAGATGTTTGCTATGCAAGAGGAGATAGAATCACTCCACAAAAACAGAACATGGGATCTTGTGAAACTTCCTAAAGGTAAAAAGGCTGTTCGTTGTAAATGGGTGTTTAAAAAGAAAGAAGAGACTCCAGGAGTTGAAGAACCCAGATATAAAGCAAGGCTTGTTGCAAAGGATTACAGTCAAATTCCAGGAGTGGACTTCACAGATGTGTTCTCCCCAGTTGTTAAGCATAGTTCGATTCGAGTTTTACTTGGTATTGTGGCCATGCATGATTTGAAGCTTGAGCAGTTAGATGTAAAAACTGCATTTCTGCATGGAGAACTTGAGGAGGATATTTACATGCAACAACCAGAGGGTTTTATAGTATCAGAAAAAGAGGACTATGTTTGCTTGTTGAAAAAGTCCTTTTACGATTTGAAACAATTACCAAGACAGTGGTACAAGAGGTTTGATTCCTTTATGACTTCTCATGATTTTAAAAGAAGTAGTTTTGACAGTTGTGTTTACTTTAAGAAAAACAGTGATGGTTCTTTTGTGTATCTACTTCTTTATGTTGATGACATGTTGATAGCAGCAAAAGATAAATGAGAGATAAGAAAGGTCAAAGCTCAACTAAGTAAATAATTTGAGATGAAAATTTAGGACCAGCCAAGAAGATACTTGGTATGGAGATTCTCAGAGATAGAAAAGCAAGTAAATTGTACCTAAGTCAGAAGGGGTACATTAAGAAAGTTCTTTGCAGGTTCAATATGCAGAGTGTTAAGCCTGTTAGTACTCCTTTAGCAGCCCATTTTAGACTTTCATCAGTTTTGTCTCCACAATCAGATGATGAGATTGAGTACATGTCACATGTTCCATACTCTAGTGCAGTAGGATCTCTCATGCATGCTATGGTTTGTTCACGTCCAGATTTATCATATGCAGTCAGTGCAGTTAGCAGATACATGGCAAATCCCGGTAAAGAACACTGAAAAACAGTTCAGTGGATTTTAAGATACTTACTAGGTACTACTGATGTTTGCTTACAGTTTGGAAGAATTAGAGATGGAGTTATTGGGTATATTGATGCTGATTTTGCTGGAGACCTTGATAGAAGAAGATCTCTCACAGGTTATGTCTTAAAAATTGGAGGTTGTACAATCAGTTGGAAAGCCACTTTGCAAACTAAAGTCGCTTTGTCTACCACTGAAGCTGAGCATGGCGATTACTGAGGCTTGTAAAGAAGCTATTTGGTTGAAGGACTCTTTAGTGAACTCAATGAAGACCTTCAAATTAGCAGAGTATTTTGTGACAGTCAGAGTGCTATCTTTCTTACAAAAGATCAAATGTTTCATGAGAGAACAAAATACATTGATGTTCGGTATCATTTTATTCGTGATATTATTGCTCGTGGTGATATTGTTATGAGAAAAATTAGTACTCATGAAAATCTTGCAGATATGATGACTAAGTCACTTCCTATAACCAAGTTTGAGCATTGCTTAGACTTGGCTGGTGTTCATTGTTGAAGTTAAACCCTTAAGGGGTTTTATGGAAGAGGTGGAGAACTTGTTCGTTGAGAGTTCGCGATAAAGAACTTGTTCATTGAGAATTTGTGTCAAGGTGGAGATTGTTAGAATTAAGTGACCCGAATCCTTATTTAAATAAAATACAGTGGTAAAATAAAATAAAAGAAGAATCCATATAGAATTATACTTCTTTTATTTTATTTTTTGAATAAGGTTTTTTAAACCTTATTAAATTCCATCTATTTGATATTGATTAGAATAAGGTGTTTCAGTCTTACTAGAATATGGCTTTACAAGCCAATAAATAGACATAGTATATTCCTCTTGTAATTATTCGAATTCGACATAGTGAATTTTCTTCTCCTCTACCCGTAGTTTTTTCCCGAGAGGGTTTTCACGTAAAAATCTGTGTGTTCTTTATTTTATTTTATTTTTCACAGAAACTATTGGCGAGAAAGCAAAAATCAAAGTTGAAAATTGAATCATTGAAATAGGTAATAGATTCATTTTCCTATAAATTCGAAGAAGAGGGATTGGAAAAAATGGGTTTTGTGAACAATTTGAGCAAATGCAAGAAAGAATTGGAGGATACGAGGGATGAGGCTTCAAAGTTGTGAGAAGAACATATGGCTTTGAGGGGAAGAGGAAAGTTCGCGAAGGAAAGGTGTAAAAGATTGTTGGAGGAAGTAGAAAGTATGTATGAGAAAGAACACGAAATTATCGATTTGATAAGCAAGAATTTCAAACTTGAAAATGAGAAAGCCAAAACTGAATCTAATTTGGACATATTGAGGAAGAGATTTGAGGAGTTGGATAAGAGGGTTTCGTGTTTAGAGACTGATTTTAATACTTTACAAGATGAAGATGATTCCAAGAACAACAATGGGATTGTCAAAGAAATTGGGGTTTCTGAAAATGGGAGGCTAAAATATGTTGAAGCTAACAAGCATGAACCAAATACGGGTAAAAATTCAACTTTCTTGAACTTTTTTTTTTAATTTTTGTGTATATTTATTACATATTGCATACTTTCCAAAATGCTTGCTGACCAATTTTATCCTTAAAAAAATCAAAATTCATAAAGCTCAGAAATGAGAGATGAAGAAATGATATAAAACCAAAGAATATATATATATTCACACCAGAAAAATTGTTTTTTGATTAATTGTATATGATTAGAGTTTTATTAATGAACTAAAAAGAAAATTTTAGTAAGGAGTTTATAAAAGAGTCAAATCTTTAGATAAGAAATCTTTTGATTTGGGCATACTTGAAAAAAGGAATTGATTCTCTAATAATGAAACTAAAAGAGAATACTTGCCTAAACTATATGATCCTTGCTAGCATGGACCCTACCGTGAAAGAATAAAAAAATGGGGTTCTCCTTTAAGCATAAATAAAAAACATAGATCCGTTTTGAATAAATAAGATTCATACTTTACTTCTTACTATCGATTATCACGAATTTGAACAGACACTAGATACACTCAATATAAAATCATTAGCAACAGAAAAAAAAAAACTCTCTTTATTGACATTGACAACAAGGAAATAGAAGAAGAAAGATGAAGAAGACAATGTGGCAACTAGGGTAGGAAAAAGGAAAAGAAGAAAATGAGGGAAAATAAAAAAGAAAATGAGGGAAAATGAAAAAAGAAAATAAAAAGATAAAGAGGTACAAAAAGGACGACACATGGTGCCGTATGAGTGGTTAGTGTTGCCATGTCAGCAAAAAAGTAACGTCTTTAGTCTCGGGTACCAATATAGTTGACGGAAAAAAAGTGTAGGTATCAATTTAGGAAAAAAACCGTAAGTACTAATCTGGAAGAAGTGGATAAGTTTGGGTACCAGTTTTATATTTAACCTCTTTTTTTTATTATAATTTATGTTTCACAGTCGACTAATCCAATTTATTTGAAACTTATTCAGAATAATTGATTGCATTATTACTCGAACAGATAACGCTTTTAATGTTTTTTTTTTGTGTTTTATCCTAACATTTTATTTTTATTTTTTATTTTGCAAGTGACTTGAAAAATGATACTTTTTTTTTTTTAATTTCTCACACAGGTTATATATGGCTATTTTTTTTTTAAGTTTTAAAGCTAGAACTAAATTGTTAGATTTTGCAAATATTGAGGGCCAAATTTATTGAATTTTTAGAATTAGAACTAAAATGATAAATTTTGTAAACATTGAGTGTTGAATTTATTGATTTTTTTTACATTTTGGATTAAATTGATAGAATGTATAAACATTACAGGGCTAGTTTTGTTACTAAACCAATAAAAACCTACAAAAGCTCAGAGTCGCTAAAATATTTAATGTCAAAAAGTCTAGTTATTAAATCGAAAAAATTAATAGTTGAGCAACCAAAATAGAACGAAAAGAATAGTTGGGAGACATTCTATAGTTTACCCATAAAAAAAATGAATTTTCAACATAGATTTAACCTTCCACATCATCATTTAACAGAAAAAACATTAACGAATGGGCTAAATTGCACGTTTCAAAATGTATAAGAACTAATTTGCCTATTTTTCAGTAGAGAGACAGAAATGCAACTGTCTCTGAGTGTAGGGATTTCTCTAGTACTTTAAACTATTCATGTATCAATTAGTCACCACAAAAATTGGTCCTAGGCTTTTAATTTATGTCTAGATAAATTTAAGTGGTGACTAAAAAATTTACCCTTACATCTCCTATCTTTTCCCTTTCAAATTTTTGGACAACAAATTGGATTACTTACATTTTTTATATAAATCTTCACATAATGTTATTTGATGATTAATGTTTTTAAGGTTTGGTCATGACCATCAGCCAATCACACCATTGGCTCAGCGATAAACTTGTGTGAGTTTCAATTTGATTAGCATGAAGTTTAGGGTTTGATTTTCGTGTTTGTAAAACCCTTTTTCCCCTCTCCCATTGTACTGTAATTGTTTAGTTTTATCGAAGAAAAAAAGATCACGACCTTTAAAAGAGTATTTTATCAATAAATTACGTAGTTATTAACTTATGGTATAAGTACTTAATTGATTGGATTTTTAAAATTTTTAAAATGGACATAATTATTAACTTTTAAATTTTTTATAATAATTTAAAAATGTATAATTTTTTTAAAAAAGATTGTCTTTAGAAGTTAGTCAAATGAGGGTAACCTTATAAAGTTGTTTCTTACAACTATATCTATTCTTAATGCCATATAAGTTGTCTTTTTTTTTTTTGGTGAATTTCAATAGGAGGGCAAAGCCTTAAAACAACACGACTAGTGCAACTTAAACCTAGGCCACACCTAGGGCAGTGAATATCCTAACCATTAGGCCAACACACGAGATTCATATTAAGTTGTTTTTATTTGCTTACTTTTAAATAGTAAAGAGACAACTTTGCTCCACTTATTTTGAAAGGGATTACATTGAAGCCTAACCTAATAGTTTATGAATGGAAATCATTAATGACTTAACACCATTATCAATTGTTCTTTTTTGTTCACTTTTTTATGGTGATTAAATTGTTGGGAGGGACTAAATTGCTCATATCCTTGTAATACAAAAATCTTTTGAGTATTTATTTCCTAAATAAAAACTAAACAATAAAAAATCCTAAAACAAAGACTAGGAAACAAAAGCATAAGTGCTTCGGACGGCTAAGATTGTATGTGGATGTAATTGAAGCAATTAGAGTTTTCTTATTAGAAATTAGGTTTTCCTATTTTGAATTCTAAATTTTAAGTTCGAGTAAATGAATTTGATTTTTAAACTAATAGGAATAAGTTATAGGAAATGAGAAATATTTTTTGTTGAGAATTCTCTTTTATTTATTAATTTATAAGTATAATTATTTTATTTAAAATTATAAAGTCAAGTTGAGCTCAGGTCAAAATTTCTTTCTAAGGTTTGGCTTGAATAAAAGATGGATCTGTCTAATATCTTGCTCAATGCCATTTTTCAAATCTTGTATTTTTGTTCATATCTCTCTATATTTGAAGAAAATTTTATATTTTGATGAATAGTTTAACACTTGAATGAATTTCTTGTAATTTCATGAATTTTTGAACTTTATTGCAAACATAGCCACCTCCTCCTCCTCCTCGTCATTATTGCTAGAATCATTATCTTTGTCATGAGTGGTAGACTTGAATGTCACCCTCACTTTATTTGGAGCTTCCTTGGTCTTTTGAGCATTATGATTGATCTTTATTTCTGTGGCCGCCACTTTAGCTTCCCATGATTTTGTGAGACTATTCAACATCTTCTTCACCATCTCCTTGTTGACATAAGTCTTCCCAAGAGCCTTGAGACTAATCTTGGATTTTTTCATCTAATTTTTCTTTGAAGAGCTCATAATCAAGGGTGAGGAGACTAATCTTGGATTTTGTGACTCTACTTGTGCCCTCATAAGTGGCTTTAAGTTTGTCCCATATCTCCTTAGTATTGTCACACAATGAGAGCATATTGTATTCATTGGGACTAAGGGAACAAAATATAGTGTACATGGTTTTAGCATTTAGTTGCACCATCTTAATATCAACTTCATCCCATTCATCTTCCTTCTTGATAACAATGACACTGTCAACTCTTTTCTTTGGGATGAATGACTTATTTGTGACCACCCTCCATACTTCATAATCATTTGCTTGAATGAATAGCTTCATTCTTGTCTTCCAATAAGAATAGTTGTTGTCATTGAATAAAGAGGCTTCATGATAGAATGACCTTCTCCCGGCATAATTGAAAATTTGCTTCTATCTTGAGCTTCTTATGGATCTTTTCTCTTGGTAGATGTGGCACCCCAAACCCGACCGAGACAGTTCGACCCAAATTTCAAACATCACATTAGTCATCAAAGTGACTCTCCATTAAAACCACCTCAAAGCACGCCAATCACCAAAAACACCTCACACAATTATTCATGGAATATTTGATAACCTAAAGTTATGCTTCTGTTGCTTCTATGATCATCAAGTCATTAGCATAAATCGTAAATTGAATTTTTAACAAGCAAATAATCTAAAAACTGTAACGCCCCCGTACCCGAGACCATCGCCGGAGTCGAGCACGAGGTGTTAACGGACTTAATTCATTAATTAAACAGCTCAAACAATTTATTTCAAAATTTCCAGACAAGCTGGCTAACTGCGTCATAATCGCTAAAAAATTCATATCTTGAGTTATGAAAATAGAAATCCAATTCCGTAAATTTTCCATGAAATTAGACTCATATATCTACTTACTTAATTGTTTCTAGAAATTTTGATCTAGCCAATTAGTACAGTTTATTAGTTAAAGTCTCCCCTATTTCAGGGTTCGACTACTCTGACCCCTGTATATTACGAATCAGATATCTCCCTGTACAGAGTTTTAATGATTATGCTGTTTGTTTCTCATAAAACTAGACTCAATAAGGAATCTTTAAATATAAAGTAAAACTCCTAATTATTTTTATACAAGTTATGGTAGATTTTCAAATTTAGAACAGGGGATTCAGAGACCACTCTGACCCTGTTCCACCAAAACTTAAATATATCATAAAATATAACTCATTTACCTTTTTTGTTTCATCCATATGAAAATAGACTCATCAAGCTTCGATTTCATAACTTATTCATCATTTAATTACATTTCTACTATTTTTAGTGATTTTTCAAATTCACATCACTGCTGCTGTATGACTCTATTTTATAGTAAATTTCACCATTTTATGATTTTCCATGGAGTAGGTAATACATTAAGCATACATAACACTAAATATAAATTTTGATTAGCCATTCCAATAGCTAATCAACAACAAGCATTTCCACATCACTCATTTACCATATCATAAGATCATTTACACAAAGTGAGTATAGTGCTATACATGCCACACTCATAACATACAAGCCATTTTACCAATTTAGGTCTTCGGATAGTGTGAACGAGCCTTCGACCTATCCCAATTCTCAAGCCAGCTTGTCAAAACTACAATGAAGGAAAAGGATGGAGTAAGCATAAATGCTTAGTAAGTTCACATGAAAATAACAAGTAACATATTCATGCCATTCAACATAAACATTATTTGCATAAACAACACCAAGACATTCATGTTACATTTGCATTTAATATCTTACTACAATTTCATCATACTAAGTTCTCAACCCGAGGGTTTAAACACATACCTGTCAAATTTTCTTATTCACCACACTTACCAACATGTCACCTTCGTATTAGGTATTCTCCTTATTCTATTAGAGATCTCCCGTTGAACATATCAGAATATGGTTTCGGATACACGAATAATGTGTACATAAGTGCTATACTCATAGCTAAAAAAGCTCAATAGCTTTTGAAATCTATGTAGCCAACCTACCATGTAACCTGCCCATAAACGAACTCAGACTCAACTCAACGAGCTCGGGCGTTCGCATCCATAAGTGAACTCAGACTCAACTCAACGAGCTTGAAACTCAACCATCCTAGTGACATGTCAGTTGTACCCTAATCTATTCCCAAGGTTCAAACAGGATTCTTTTCAATTACACATTTCGATCGCCTTCTTCAAAATATAGAAATCGATATTTGCTAACATCTCATACTTATTAAATTGTTCACATAATTTGCATATCACCAAATAATAATTCACAAAACATCATATTTCACGATAATAAGTATCATATCATATAAATAACATTATGTAACGCCTCAATTTTCAGGAATTCTGTGAATGTTGGCAAAATTTCATGCTTTGATTTTGTCATTAGTGAGTGAAATTATGAAATAGGACCTATATGAAAATGTTTGAAAATGCTATAGGCTAATTTGTAGTGGCTAAATAAATAGTAGTGCAAAATAGGAGGATTTGCATGTCAAACCTCCCATTTTACAAGAAGTGGCCGACCATCATGTTGTTGAAGACAATATGTGCACTTGATATCCATAATTTATGGTACAAATTGATAAAAAATTGATAATGGGTTAGGTAAATGTTCCATGATGGGCATGATAAGCATTATGGGCATTTTTTTTATTGACATTATGGCATAGGTATGACACAAATAATATAGGTTATTTTGTGTCATAAAATGTTGTGTAATAAAATAAAAAAAGGATGAAAAGAACAAAGTTTTGTCCATCCTTGTTCATTATAGCCGAAAGTTAGAGAAGAGAAAGGAGAGGAGAAAGCTCTTGAGTGTTCGGTCACTAGGAGGAGGAAAATTGAAGGTAAGTTCTTGGTACCTTGCTTCTATTTTGAGGTTCATCAGTTCTTCTTGATTTTACCTTAACTCTTGAAGCATATTTTGGTTTTTAGTTGTGTTGTGAGCATTTAGTCATGAATTAAAATGAAGGAAATGGTTGTTGTTTCATGTTCTTTTGATGAAAAATGGAAGATATGTGAAGTTGAGCCAAACAAATGAGCATGCATGTGCCTTAGATGCTAAAGGGAAAAATCGGCTAACATGTTGTGCTTTAAAATGATGAAATGGAGATTATACTTAAGTAAAATCATAGATATGTGATGATTGATTGATGATATACATGTTTAAATAACATGCATGCAAGGTATGTGTGAAAGAGTGATTTGGTAATAAATCTGCTTGGGACAGCAGCAGTAACGTGACTTTAGAAAATCACCATAAATTGTGGGAGATGAATGAGAAGCTGAATAAATTATGTAATTAAATCTTATTGAGTCTAGTTTCAAATGAAATAAACAAGAACATATTTTGAATTCTGTACAATGAGAAATTTGATTCGTAATGAAGAGTGGTCAGATTAGTCAAACAGTGAAACATGGGAAACTTTGAGAAACATTTGGTATTGATTGGCTAAACCAAAAATTCTGAAAATTTTATGGATAGAAGATATATGAGTCTATTTTCAGGGAAAATTAACGGCACTTGATTTGGAGTTTCGTAGCTCTAGTTATAAATGATTTAGTGACTATTGCTTAAGAAGGCAGCTTGCAGTGAAATTATGATTATGTGGTAAACACTGACAAAAATTTGTTAATGAGTTGCTTATTGATTTCTTATAAGCTTACTCTAATCTGTAGGTATGGTTGGCCGAATATTGTAAGGGGTTAATACGTAGTTCGTATTTGAATAGTTAGATTAACGTGTTAGTAATCCAATTGTAGGCGGTTCGTGTGTGGATCTCGTCAGCATATCGTCGCAAACAGGTGTGTAACTAACACCCTCTTATAGACTAGATCGGCACAAGCCAAAAAGCCAAAATGCCGAAAAGCCGGTATTTTGAGATCTTGCGAGTGTGTGAATGCTCATGAGATTAATAGTTTGATGTATATGGTAAATTAAAGTGATAAGACTGCAGAGTGCGTGATTCCGTGCATTTCGATATTTTTGGGCTTAATGGGCCAAAAACGGGATAATGGGCCAACAGGCCCAAGTTGGTAAGAAAACGCAGTAAGTGTTTCTGATCGTACGTAAATGGCTATGTTATGTATGAAAACCTTAAGAATAGTGAAATTACTTGAACACCCCTATGTATGCAAAATTACCGTTATACCCCTAAGGTTATTTTTTTTCTGAAAAGCATGATGTTCTGTTTCTGTATACGTATGCCATGGCATATTATTTCTGTTGTATGGGGACATGGGTTATATTATGGAGGAAGCGTCCTGGTGGCTATGCCATAAATATTTGATCTGGTGGCTCTGCCACATATATCTGTTCTGGTGGCTCTGCCACGATTATTTATATCTGGTGGCTCTGCCACGATTATCTGTATCTGGTGACTCTGTCACATTATCTGTTCTGGTAGCCATGCTGCAAATTCTGTGGTGTGTAGCAGTTGGGTGGGTCGAGTTGTCTCCCCACACGGTGTAAGGTTGGTACGGGGGTGTATACGGTTGGATATGGTTGGGTTTCTGCATAAACATGTAATATCTGTTCTGTTCTGTTATGGGCCTATTGGCTTTATTCTGAATTCTGTTTTGGGCTAAGTCCAACTTATTCTATTTCCGTGGTTTGAGCTGATATAGGCTATGGTTGGGTTAATTTACACACTGAGTTTCCCCAAACTCACCCCTTTTATTTTCATCCACGCAGGAAATCCCCAACCATAGTAGGCTTGGAGCTGTGAGGGAATTCGGAGTGGCCACCTATTCTAAAAGTTTGATTTTTTTCTGGTGAACTGGACATCCTTTTATTTACGTTTGAAGTTTTGGGTTTTTAAATGTAATAAGGCCGTTTAATTATTTTTGATGGTTTTAATATGTATTACTAAGATATGTATTACTTATTTTAACTGTTAAAATTGGATAGCTTTAGGGCGCGTTTTCAAAAAAAAACAATTGATTTCAAAATAACACGACAACAAGCAAAGCTTCCGCAATGAAAGTATTTTCCAAAATTAATCACTTTTCCTAAAAATGACTTAATCAAATCCATTTCCTAGAAATATCCATGACGTTAAGGTGTGGCAATGGCGGTATTCATGTCTAGGATTGGATCCGAAGGGAGCTTGGTACTTAAGTAGTCCGATGGACTCACCACCTCTTTTCCTGTTTCCTACCGGTGCATGACTTCCATTCACTTTAACCTATAATGAAATTATCTTTTAAAACACTAAGTAAGTTTTTCTGGATCAACAATATAAAATGTTTTGAACGCTTCGATGTGGCATGTCGGATCCGGTCATAACGTCTGGGCCGAGTTTGGGGTGTTACATTTAGTGGTATTAGAGCCTAGGTTGCAACAACTCGGTTGTGGAATGGGTTTACAAAAAAAAAGATTTTCAAAAACAAATTTTTTTTTGCGAAAAACGCGATTTTCAAAATTTAGATCTTTAGAAGGTGGCATTCAATCTCCATTGAAGCACGTAAGTATTACTCGAACTTTTCGAATATTTTCTGAATTATCTGTCTCATGAAACCCTATTAGGATACTCTAGATAGGATGATACTGAAACCATAGGAAAATCTGATAAGAGACTGAAACTGTAGTTAGACTTCGATTCTACGAAGACAAACTCTGAACTACTGTCTGATTCATAAAACATCTGTAATAAGCATTGGAATATTAATTGATGCATAAAAATTCGTAATCAAGATAATACGATATGAGTACAAGAGGCCGTGGACGGATCCGAGGAAGTGCTCGAGCGAGATCTTCGTCTTTGAGACATATACCGGCGGTGGATACACCGATACCACCGGCAACAGAGGTAGAGTCTCATGACCGCGGTGCCGAGGATGATGCACTGTCACAGGCAATGCTTCGTGTTCTGGAAAGGGTTGCCGGGGCAAGTACGGGCAATGGAGTTCGGGGATCTATTTCTGAATGACTTCGGGCTAACAAAGCGGAGTTTCTGGTATAGCCTCGAATGTGGCGGAATATTAGCTGGAGGCCACAGAACGGATTATGGACAACTTGGACTGCTCTGAGGAGATTGTGAGTGGGGTATCTGTACTAAGTCCTTTGGGTCACTTGGTTAGGGTGGACAAACTGTATAGGGATGTACCCTTAGAAACTCAAGGTAAGATTTTCCCTGGAGATCTGATGGAGTTACCGTTCGAAGAGTTTGATTTTATTTTGGGAATGGACTGGCTTGTTAAGCCTAAGGCGACCCTGGATTGTGCTGCTAAACGAATGGTGTTAAGGACCACAAAGGATGAGAAGGTTATGGTGATAGGTGAGCGAAGGGATTATTTGTCCAATGTGGTGTCGGCATTAAGAGCCGAGAAGTGGATTCGAAAAGGTTGTGAGGCCTATTTAGCATTTGTAAGTTAGTCGGAAGGGGAGGGATTGTCAGTGGATAAGGTTAGGACTGTAAAAGAGTTCCAAGATGTTTTTCTGGAGGAGCTTCCAAGATTACCTCTAAACTGAGAAGTGGAGTTTGGAATCGACTTATTGCCTGGAACGGCACCAGTGTCTATCGCACCGTATAGAATGGCACCGAAGAAGTTGGTGGAGCTAAAGGCACAAATTCAAGAGTTGTTGGATAGGGGCTTCATTAGGCCAAGCGTGTCTCCATGGGGAGAACCGGTGCTATTCGTGAAGAAGAAGGATGGTACAATGCGGATGTGCATTGATTATCGCCAGTTGAACAAACTGATAATTAAGAATAAGTATCCACTGCCAAGGATTGACGATCTGTTTGACCAGCTTAGAGGGGCTTCTGTATTTTCTAAGATCGACCTCCGATCTGGATATCATCAGTTAAGGGTCAAGGAGGTGGATATCCATAAGACGAAATTCAGGACTCGGTATGGTCATTACGAGTTTTTGGTTATGCCATTTGGACTGAGGAACGCTCCTGCAGCATTTATGGATCTGATGAATCGAGTGTTCCAACCATTCTTGGATCGATTCGTAGTCGTCTTCATTGATGATACCCTGGTATATTCTGAAACTGAAGCGAAACATGATGAGCATCTCCGTATAGTGCTGCGAGTGTTAAGGGAGAAGGAACTCTTTGCGAAGTTTAACAAGTGTGAATTTTGGTTGAGGGAGGTAACCTTCTTAGAACATGTGGTCTCTGCCGAAGGGATTAAGGTAGACCATCGAAAGATTGAAGCAATTTTATAGTGGAAGCCACCTAGGACAGTGTTGAAAATTCGAAGTTTCCTAGGGTTGGCAGGATACTACAGAAGGTTTATGGAAGGTTTTTCTGTGATGGCAGCACCTCTAACAAAACTCATAAGGAAAGGAGTACCGTTTGTATGGACTGAGAAGCAGCAGGAAGCTTTTGAGAAGTTGAAGAAAGTTCGATCAAGCACTGTGTTGATTCAAATGAGTCCGGGAAGGATTTTACTGTGTACAGTGACGCATCACACGTGGGCTTGGGCTGCGTGTTAATGCAGGAGGATAAGGTGGTTGCATATGCATCACGACAGCTTAAACCTCACGAAGGGAACTATCTTACTCATGATTTGGAGTTGGCGGCAGTGATATTTGCACTTAAGATTTGGAGACATTACTTGTACGGGGAGAGGTGTATTATATACACAGACCACAAGAGTCTTAAGTATTTGTTGACTCAGAAGGAGCTGAACCTTAGGCAAAGGAGATGGATTGAATTGCTTAAGGATTATGACTGTTCGATCGAGTATCACCCAAGCAAGGCTAATGTGGTAGCCGATGCTTTAAGTCGAGAATCCGATTCGATCCGAGAGCAATGTTTGCTCATTTGAGTCTTGGATGATGATGGCAGTTTGTTGGCTGAATTGCAAGTAAGGCCAACCTGGGTGGACCAGATTAAGGAAAAGCAGTTGGAAGATGAGTCTTTGGTTGCTCGTTTTCAACAAGTTAAGGAAGGGGAAACTTCTGAGTTCAGTTTAAATGGTGATGGAGTTCTGTGTTTCCGAGGGAGAATTTGTGTTCCGATGGACTCTAATTTAAGGCAGACAATATTGAAGGAAGCTCATGGGGGACTATGTGCCTGCATCCTAGACGGAATAAGTTGTATCACGACTTACGAGAATTGTACTGGTGGCCTGGATTTAAGCGAGAAGTAACGGAGTTTGTAGGAAAATGTCTGACATGCCAACAAGTGAAAGCTGAGCATCAATTACCTTCGGATCACATTACGGTCGGTGAAGATACCACTTTGGAAGTGGGAGAGGGTAACCATGGACTCTGTGAGTGGGTTGCCTTTGACACTATCAAAGAAAGACTCGGTGTGGGTGATTGTGGATAGGTTGACCAAATCAGCCCATTTCATACCAGACGTCTCGACTTTTCGCTTCAAAAGTTAGCCAAGTCAGTATGTGGCGAGATTGTACGACTTCATGGAGTCCCAGTTTCGATTGTCTCTGACCGGGATCCTAGATTCACATCTCGGTTTTGGCAAAAGTTGCATGAGGCGTTGGGGACGCGATTGAACTTTAGTACAGCTTTCCATCCCCAAACTGATGGTCGATTAGAGAGGTTATTTAGATTCGGAGGACATGTTGAGGGATGCTTGATTGACTTTCGAGGTAGTTGGGAGGATTACTTGCCGTTGGCGAAATTTGCATACAATAACGAGCTTAACGGGGAGTGTTCGAATGGCACCGTATGAAGCATCAGATGGACGAAGGTGTCGTACACCTAGTTGTTAGATCGAACTAGGAGAGCGACAAATTCTTGGACCGAGTTGGTAGGCGATCATCGAGGATAAGGTTAGAATAATTAGGGACCGGTTAAAAGAAGCATCTGATAGGCAAAAGTCGTATGCATATTTGAAGCGTAAGGAGATTGAGTACTCAGTAGGTGATATGGTTTTCTTAAAGGTTTCTCCTTGGAAGAAGATATTAAGGTTCGGTAAGAAGGGCAAGTTGAGCCCACGGTTCATTGGGCGTTATCCGGTTTTGAAGCGAGTAGGCCCAGTGGCTTATCAGTTGGAATTGCCTCCAGAGTTAGACAGGATTCACGATGTTTTTCACGTCTCCATGTTAAAGCGTTATCGTTCTGACCCTGTTCATGACCTGCCAGTTGCAGAAATTGAAGTTCAGATTGATTTGACCTTTGAGGAGGAGTCTGTGCAAATATTGGCTCGAGATGTTAAGGCTCTCAGAAGGAAATCTGTCCCGTTAGTGAAAGTGCTTTGGCGTAATCATGGAAAGGAAGAAGCTACTTGGGAATCAGAAGAGACTATGCGTCAACAATACCCTCAACTATTTGGATCAGGTAAATTTCGAGGCCGAAATTTCTTTAAGGGGGTAGAGTTGTAATGCCCCAATTTTCGGGAATTCTGTGAATGTTGGAAAAATTTCATGCTTTGATTTTGTCATTTGTGAGTGAAATTATGAAATAGGACCTATATGAAAATGTTTGAAAATGCTCTAGGCTAATTTGTAGTGGCTAAATAAATAGTAGTGCAAAATAGGAGGATTTGCATGTCAAACCTCCCATTTTACAAGAAGTGGCCGGCCATCATGTTGTTGAAGACAATATGTGCACTTGATATCCATAATTTATGGTACAAATTGATAAAAAATTGATAATGGGTTAGGTAAATATTCCATGATGGGCATGATAAGCATTATGGGCATTTTTTTTATTGACATTATGCCATAGGTATGGCACAAATAATATAGGTTATTTTGTGTCATAAAATGTTGGGTAATAAAATAACAAAAGGATGAAAAGAACAAAGTTTTGTCCATCTTTGTTCATCATAGCCGACAGTTAGAGAAGAGAAAGGAGAGGAGAAAGCTCTTGAGTGTTCAGTCACTAGGAGGAGGAAAATTGAAGGTAAGTTCTTGGTACCTTGCTTCTATTTTGAGGTTCATGAGTTCTTCTTGATTCTACCTTAACTCTTGAAGCATATTTTGGTTTTTAGTTGTGTTATGAGCATTTAGTCATGAATTAAAATGAAGGAAATGGTTGTTATTTCATGTTCTTTTGATGAAAAATGGAAGATAGGTGAAGTTGAGCCAAACAAATGAGCATGCATGTGCCTTAGATGCTAAAGGGAAAAATCGGGTAACATGTTGTGCTTTAAAATGATGAAATGGAGATTATACTTAAGTCAAATCAAAGATATGTGATGATTGATTGGTAATATACATGTTTAAATAACATGCATGAAGGTATGTGTGAAAGAGTGATTTGGTAATAAATCTGCTTGGGCAGCAGTAGTAATGTGAGTTTGGAAAATCACCATATATTGTGGGAGATGAATTAGAAGCTGAATAAATTATGTAATTAAATCTTATTGAGTCTAGTTTCAAATGAAATAAACAAGAACATATTTTGAATTCTGTACAATGAGAAATTTGATTCGTAATGAAGAGTGGTCAGATTAGTCAAACAGTGAAACATGGGAAACTTTGAGAAAAATCTGGTATTGATTGGCTAAACCAAAAATTTTGAAAATTTTATGGATAGAATATATATGAGTCTATTTTCAGGTAAAATTAACGGTACTTGATTTGGAGTTTCGTAGCTCCAGTTATAAATGATTTAGTGACTGTTGCTCAGGAAGACAGCTTGCAGTGAAATTATGATTATGTGGTAAACACTGACAAAAATTTGTTAATGAGTTGCTTATTGATTTCTTATAAGCTTACTCTAATCTGTAGGTGTGGTTGGCCGAATATTGTAAGGGGTTAATACGTAGTTCGTATTTGAATAGTTAGATTAACGTGTTAGTAATCCAATTGTAGGCGGTTCGTATGTGGATCTCGTCAGCATATCGTCGCAAATAGGTGTGTAACTAACACCCTCTTATAGACTAGATCGGCACAAGCCGAAAAGCCGAAATGCCGAAAAGCCGGTATTTTGAGATCTTGCGAGTGTGTGAATGCTCATGAGATTAATAGTTTGATGTATATGGTAAATTAAAGTGATAAGATCGCAGAGTCGCGATTCCGCATTTCGATATTTTTGGGCTTAATGGGCCAAAAGCGGGATAATGGGCCAACAGCCCAAGTTGGTAAGAAAACGCAGTAAGTGTTTACGATCGACGTAAATGGCTATGTTATGTATGAAAACCTTAAGAATAGTGAAATTACTTGAACACCCCTATGTATAAAAAATTACCGTTATACCCCTAAGGTTATTTTTTTCTGAAAAGCATGATGTTCTTTTTCTGTATACGTATGCCATGACATATTATTTCTGTTGCATGGGGATATGGGTTATATTATGGAGGAAGCGTCCTGGTGGCTATGCCACAAATATCTAATCTGGTGGCTCTGCCACATATATCTGATACGGTGGCTCGCCACGATTATCAGATCTGGTGACTCTGTCACATTATTCATTCAGCGACCATGCTGCAAATTACGTGGTGTGTAGCGGTTGGGTGGGTCGAGTTGTCTCCCACACGGTGTAAGGTTGGTACGGGGTGTATACAGTTGGATATGGTTGGGTTTCGCATAAACATGTAATATCATTACGCTCATTATGGGCCTATGGGCTTTATTCGAATTACTCAGGCTAAGTCCAATTTATTCTATTTACGTGGTTTGAGTGATATAGGCTATGGTTGGGTTAATTTACACCGAGTTTTCCCAAACTCACCCTTTTATTTTCATCCATGCGGTAATCCCCAACCATAATGGGCTTGGAGTCGTGAGGGAATTGGAGTGGCCACCCGCTCGAAAGTTTGATTTTTTCGGTGAAATGGACATCCTTTTATTTACGTTTGAAGTTTTGGGTTTTAAATGTAATAAGGCCGCTTAATTATTTTTGATGGTTTTAATATGTATTATTAAGATAGGTATTACTTATTTTAATGTTGAAATTGGATAGCTTTAGGGCGCGTTTTCAAAAACAACAATTGATTTCAAAATAACACGACAACAACCAAAGCTTCCGCAATGAAAGTATTTTCCAAAATTAATCACTTTTCGTAAAAATGACTTAATCAAATCGGCTTCCTAGAAATATCTATAACGTTAAGGTGTGGCGATGGCGGTATGCATGTCTAGGATTGGATCCGAAGGGAGCTTGGTACTTAAGCAGTCCGATGGACTCACCACCTGTTTTCCGGTTTCCTACTTAGTGCACAGCTTCCATTCACTTTAACCTATAATGAAATTATCTTTTAAAACATTAAGTAAGTTTTTCTGGATCAACAATATAAAATGTTTTGAATGCTTCGATGTGGCATGTCGGATCCGGTCATAACGTCTGGGCCGGGTTTGGGGTGTTACACATTAAATCACTTAAAATATAAATTATGTTACCTTATTTACACATGAACTTACCTCAATACAAAATATTAGCAATCGAGCCTATTCCTCGTAAACTTTGTTTTTCCCTCGATCGCGACTTGAATCTTGTTTCTCTTGATTATGGAGCTTGGAAGCTTGAAACAAGCCCTAGCTATGGAGAACCCTTGAAATTTCGGCCTAATGAAGAAGATGGACAAAAATTGGCTTTTAATTTTGTTTTTAATTCATTTTAATAACTAAATGACCAAAATGCCCTTAATTAAAAACTATGGTGTTTTATCTTCCTTTAGGTATTTTTGTCAAAACTAGTATAATGGTCTAATTACTATCCAAGGACCTCCACTTTAAAAACCCATTACTCACAAGTACTTAATACCTTTGTGAACTAGAACACACATTTTACAACTTTTGCAATTTAGTCATAAATATTAAATTGGACCCTCTATCGATAAAATTTCTAAACGAAATTTTCACAGAATCATGCAATCATGCCATAGACCTTAAAATGATAATAAAATAAATTTTTATACCTCGGATTTGTGGTCACGAAACCACTATTCCGATTAGGCCCTAATTCGGGATATTACAAAAGCTTCAATTGAACATTCATGCAAGTGATAAGGTATTTAAAAGGTTATATTTGAAAGGATTTTAGAAATTGTTTTATTTAAAAAAATGATTAAATATAAATCATAATGTAGTAAAATATTGGAAAACACCATTTCACAAGGTTGGAAATAGTATAGTAGAGTAATATGTATAAATCTTGTTTAGAAAGATTCATTAAAACATTATGCATCTCTTCATAAAATCATTGTCATTTAATTATTTTATAGGCCACCTATTATTTACATAATTTTTCTAATTTTATATTTCATGTATACTAAACTCATGATTAATTTCCAAATCACATATAAAACATATAAGACTTACCTTAATAACTAGTGGCTCTTCAACTTGCACTTACAAGTTAACCGAACAATTCTCATACCATTCATCAAGCATTCATAATCTACCATTCAATAATCTATTTGAAACAGTAATAAAAGCTCTGGATCAAACCAATTAAAGGGTCTACAATGTCCAATTACAAACCATTAACAGTTCAAAATCTAAAACCCTCTAGATTAATCCCACATTGCCTTCCTTATTAAGTTGGAAACACATCAAACATACGCAAGGTAGATTGCCTTGCAGCGGATCACTTGGTAGCTCACTTCTCCTTATTTCAGCTATATCCTTGCACTGTTAAACATAAAAGAGTGTGAACTTTTTAAAGCTAAGCGAGTATTCAAAGATTGCCACAAATAGTTTCAATATCCAAAGTTAAAAGAATGTATACTATCACAATTAATCATAGTAAGAAATGAAGCATAACTCATACCGTTCTCATTGATATGTTGGCACAATATGATTATGAAGCATATATATAACATATTACAAGAGTGCAACAGTCCGTTTTCAGTGAAATCAGAATAGTGATTTTGGGACCAAAAATTCAAGGTCAAAAAATTTATTTTAATATTATTTTGTAATCTACAACATGGTAGTATTGTAGAACAAAAAATTCATTAAGAAATTTTACCGTTTGCATGTTCAATTTGATGAAAAGGACTAAATCGCGTAAAGTGTGAAAGTTGTGTTATATTAGCTAAAGGTGTTAAATAGCTATAGAACTTTAAAGTGGAGGTCCTTATATGGTAATTAGACCATTAAAGGTGATAGTGGATGTGCATGGCTTGGCAATTTTGTTATTTTTAATGTTAGGTAAGGGTAAATTTGTAATTAAGTAATAAAAGATAAAATAAATAAAACAAAAATCCCATTTCCTTGTCCATCTTCTCCTGGTCGATTGTAGAAGGAAGAAAAACACCATTTTTTAGCTTCAACATTCGACCATCTCTCTCTTATGCATGTAGGTGCATTTTTGTTCGGTTTTTAATTATTTTTATCTTTTCGGGATCGTTGTAGCTTAACCTAGCTAGCTCGGGGATCAATTTGAAAAACTATTAAAGTATGTGAGTTTTTCCATTGATGAATATGTTAGGGTTTTGAATTTTAATGGTATAAAAAGAATGGTTGTTGTTAAATAAGCAACTTTTGTAAAGGAATTTTTTATGAAATTATTAATTAGGGATTAATTTGAGAAATGTGATAAATTGTGTGGTAAAAGTGTGAATATGGGGAAAATATAGGCTGCTATGAGCATGTTTAATATTCGACTAGGCTTGGGTAGGGATAAAATTGAACGAATTTCATTTTCCGAGCTTAGAGACTAAATTGCAAAGAATTAAAAGTATAAGGCCAAAATGGTAATTTTGCCAAAAATATGGGATTTGTATTGAATTAAGTTAAATTCATTCGTATAGATCTGGTTAGACCTTGTAAGGAGTTAAATCGAGGCAAAGAGAAAATCTCAGATTAATCGCCTTTGAATCTACGTAAACTCGTCGAGTTAAGTTGGTATATTTAATTAGCATTAAATTATAATTGATTTAAATGCTTTTGTGTGATATTATTGATATTGCGACACTACGAAAAAATCCAACAAAGTTTTGACGACTATCGAACCCCGTGGGAACCTTAGGAATATAGAGGATACAAATGACATGTCATTAGGGGTTACCGTGTTTTGGGTGCTTGTCTTGTACGTCCTATCGGTGGCTGAGTTTCCGGCATGTGTTGCAGTTACTTTACAGCTTGTGTGAGCAGCACCATCTAGCTACATCTTGATTGACAGCTTGTGTGAGTAGACCTACATATAGCTCGAGAGAGAGCACTGATATGAGATATGAGATAGTACTGGTTTCGACCACGTGTTGGCACATAGTGTGCACGATACATGCGTATTTGATATTATTCTAAGTGGTTCAACGGGCACAGTGATGTTACGAGGTTATGAGTTTGATACGAACTAGTACAAGTATGTATGCGAAATACGTGGAAATGGCATATATTTATGAGATATGAATAAATAGCTAACTTGGTTGATGATTATGTGTTAAGCTTTTGGGCCAAATTGAGTTGTGATATGCTTTGTTTCACTTACTTAAACTGTGATTAAATGGGTATGAGAAGATGGAAAGATCGGCAAATGCTTCAATTAAATTGCTATAAAAGTATGGAAAGGTATGAGTTTTGGATGACCGAAATATGCTTAGTCACATGCCTGAAAATGTGAATGCACTTAAGTAGTGTGTACTTATGCTATGATGTTTTGAGATGAATTGTTAGTTTATGTGATATTTAAAATTGAAAGGTTAATATTATTTAGGCTAAGGCCAAAAAAATGTTGGATTGGCTTAATTAGATTGTGCTTATAAATTGAAGTGGTAAGCTTTATTTTTGAGTTACGAACTTACTAAGCATTTCATGCTTACTTTGTGTTACTTTCTTTGTTTACGTAAATATCGGAAGCTCATTCAGGTTGGAAATTGTCAGAGATATCATCACACTATCTATCGGCTATTTTGGTACTCATGGTTTTATAATTTTGGTTATAATGTATAGGTCATTTTGGCTAATGATAGCCTATATGTTTTGTTATGTTTTAGCCAAATGATTTGGATTGTATTTTGGGTATATTTTTTTGTATATATATGTGTAATTGGCCTTATCATATTTGATGTATATTTATCATATGAATGTGCTAGTGTATGGATTGGTATTTTGGGTACCAAATGGTTGAGCTTGATAAGTGTCATACATGCTATGTTTTGGTAAATGATGCATATATGTGTTTGACCATTTAAGTAAGTTTGGGTTGCATAATTGGCATGTTTATAAATGGTCAATTGGGGTGTCTATGGGTATCATGGTTGTATGTGATGATATTGCATGTTTTAAGTATGATTTTGGTTGGTTTGAATGCCTAATTATGACTTAATGATATACAAATAGTTGACTTAAGTTGGTACTAAATTTGAGTGAGAAATATGGCTTGGAAAATTGTCTATTTTTGTCCACACGGGTAGAGACATGGGCGTGTGTCTCAGCTGTGTCTAACATACGGCCAGGTGACACAACCATGTGTCCCCTGTAATTTCTATAGAAAACAAGTCAGTAGCTTCACATGGCCTAGCACACGGGCTTGTGGCTTGGCTGTGTGGCACAAGTTAGTATACCCTCCAGTTTTCACACGGCCTAGCACACGACCTGGAACACGGGCGTGTGAGGCCATTTTGAAGGCTACACGGCTGTGTGACCCAAGTCAGTGAGTTACACAGGTATGGACATGGGCAGGGACACGGTTTGTCCCCATTTCAAATGCCCACAAGCCTGAGACACGGGCGTGTGTCCCCTGCACTTTGAAATATTTCAATGTTTTCTGAAAAATTTCTTGAGTACTCGGTTTAGTCCTGAACTATTTTTAATGTCTATTTTAGGCCTCGAGGGCTCGTATTAGGGACTATATGATTGATTATGAATGGTTTTTGAATTGAATGAGAAATTAACATGAAATGTTCGATTGTTTGATCTGTAAGTCTGGAAGCCGTAACCCTGTTCTGGTATCGGATACGGATTAGGGGTGTTACAAAGGGATAACCAGATTTCCAAATATGACCAATATATTGTGTAGTATAAAGCTATCACCCACCAAACACAACCAATCATAGCCTCCAAACACAACCAATTTACCCTCCAAACACAACTATAAGTTTACTAAACTTATTTTAGCATTTAAACAAGTTTAAACAATTCTCGTAGTAAACTGTCCATCTGCGTCACAGTCGCTAAAAAAATCATATCTTGAGTTACGAAACTCAAAATCAAATTATTTAAATTTTCCCTGAAGCTAAACTAATATATCTACTTACTAATTTTTTTCTAGAATTTTTGGTAGGGCCAATTAGTACAGTTTATTAGTTAAAGTCTTCCCTGTTTCAGGGTTCAGCTACTCTGACCCCTGTGCACTACGAATAAAATTTATTCACTTACAAAGATCCAATGACCATGTCGTTTGTTTTTCCTAAAAATAGACTCAATAAGGAATCCATAAATATAAATTGTGACACCTAATTATTTTCACACAATTTATGATGAATTTCTAAAGTCAGAACAGGGAATCCAGAAATCGCTCTGACCCTGTTTCACCAAAACATAAATATCTCATAAAATACAACTCTTTTACCTATTTTGTTTCTTCCACATGAAAATAGATTCATTAAGATTAAATTCCATATTTTATTCATTATCTAATTCTATTTATACTATTTTTAGTGATTTTTCAAACTCACGTCACTGCTGCTATATGATTCTGTTTTATAGCCAATTTCACCATTTTATGGATTTCCATAGATTAGTTAGCATATAAAGCATACGTGTTATCAAATATAATCTTGATTAGCCACTCCAATAGCTAATCAATCTCAAACATTTTCATGCCATCCATGAGCCATATCATAAGATTATATACACAAAATGATTATAATGGTATACATGCCATATTCCCAAAATATACAAGTCATTATACCGAAATAGTTTGTTGATAGTGTGAGCGCGCATCCGACCGTTCCCGATGTCCTAGCCAGCTTGACAAAACTACAAAGAATAGAGAGGAGGGAGTAAGCATAATTTCTTAGTAAGTTCACATGTAAATAGCAAGTAACATAACCATGCAATAATACGAAATCCACATTTGCATAATATCACCAAAGCATTCATATCATATTTCTCATTCATGATCCTGTCATATTATTGTTATATTGAAGTCTCAACCCGAGGGTTAAGACCATACCTGTAAAAATTTTCTCATTCACCACACTTACCAAAATGTCACCTTTGTTTTAGGTACTCACCTTATCCACTTAAGATTTACCCGTTGAACACATTGGAATATGATTCGAATACACGGATTTCATGCACATAAGTGCCATGCTCGCAGCTAGACAAACTGAATAGCCTGCGAAAATTATGTAGCCAAGCTACCATGTAACCTGCCCATAAGTGAACTCGGACTCAACTCAACGAGTTCGGATGCCTAGTTACATCTCACGAACTCGGACTCAACTCAATAAGCTCGGAACTCAAATATCTTAGTGACATGTCACTTGTATTCTAATCTATTCCCAAGGTTCAACTGGGATTTTTCCTAGATCACACATCTTTGCCGTTTTCCACAGAATATCGAAACCGATACTCGATAGCAATTCATACTTAACAAGTAGCACACATAATTTGCATATTACTTAATAATAACCACAAAGCATAATATTTCATGATATTAATCATCATATCATATAAATAACATTAAATTACTTAAAATGAAAATTATGTTACTACATTTACACTTGAACTTACCTCGATACAAAATAAAGAAATTTTGCAATTTAGTCCACAATCTTTCCTTTCCCCGATCAAGGTCGATTCCACTTCTTTCTTGGTCTAAAATAACAGATTTAGCTGATTTAATACTCACATTTATCAAAATAGTCCTTGACTCTAACTTTGGAAAAATTATAATTTTGCCCCTAAACTTTTACATATTTACACTTTTGCCCCAAAGCTCAAAAAATAAATTTTTTTCCAGAATTATTATGTTTTATGACATGCAGATCATTTATCCCTTCTATGGCAACATCAAATTCTAACTCTAACATGTAGTTATAAACTTAGGTATTTTTACCAATTATGTCATTTTACTCGTTTTCACGTAAAATCGTTTAGGAAAAGTTGTTTAACACAATTTAAAGCTTCATATTCTAACATAAAACATCAAAATAAACACATTTCACCTATGGGTATTTTTCCAAATATAAACCCTAGATTAAATTATTGCTAGAATAAGCTAAATCACGTTACCGGGACTACAAAAACGTAAAGAACATTAAAAACGGGGCTTGGAATCACTTACTATGGAGCTTGGAAGCTTGAAACAAAACCTAGCTATGGAGAACCCTTGAAATTTCGTCCTAATGAAGAAAATGGACATATTTTGCCATCTTTTTCCTTTTTTTAATCTTTTAATTACCAAATGACTAAAATACCCTTCATTAAAAACTTTGGTTATTTCTACCTATGTATGTTCACTTTTTTCCATGAAAACCTAATGGTATAATTACCATTTAAAGACCTCTACTTCAATTATGCTCTTCACTTAAATCCTTTAACATCTAAAACTCATATTTATTAACTTTTGCAATTAAGTCCTAATAGGCAAATTAGACATTCAATTCATAAAATTGTCTATCGATATTCTAACACATGCATCTAATCACTCAATAAATTATAAAAATTAATCGGAATAATTTTTTCTACTTTAGAATTGTGGTTTCGAAACCACTATTCCGTTTAGGCCCTAATTTGAGATATCACAATATGTACCTTCTAAACACAACCAAATTTACCCTCCAAACACAACCATATATGTAACATCCGAACACAACCAAGTATACCCTCCAAACACAACCTTCAACATATCCACTTAGACATGTATACTTACTATTTTATACGCACTTTCACATGTCACACGACTCATGTTCATATCATATATTCTAATATCATATCACGTACTTACAAGTGCTCACATTATGCTCAAATAACCACAACATATGGATCTCATATAGTGTACATAAAATCAGCAAGACTCATATCATTTTCAGTCATAAACACATTGTAACACCCTTTAACCCCAACCCATCTCTGGAACAGGGTTACGAGGCATTATCGAAATTAAGCATTAATAAACAAACAAAACTGAGTCATAAATCTGTATTTCAATTTAAAATTTCTCAAATTCCATCTTTAAGTCCCTAATATGGACCTACGAGGCCCAAAATAAGTTTAGGAAGTGATTTGGGACTAGACTAGAAACTTTGGAAACTTTTCCTTAAGAATAGGGGCATACGCCCGTGTGGCCTGGGACATGCCCGTGTGGCCTGCTCGTAGGGCTCCCATAGCCGTGGGGCCAACCCGTGGGCAGATTTGACTTGCTCACACAGCATTGGGATTAACCTGTGGGCAATTCTGACTTTGCCACACGGCCTGGGCACACGCCCATGTGACTTGGTAGTGTGAAAAGCTGATTTTTCACCATTTTTAAGCTATTTTCACTTATTAAACACACCTAATTCATGCCCAAAACATTGACTTATAAATCTTGATCAAATAATATTCATTTATTCATTTCAAATACTTCTTAAAAATTTCAAATTACCTTACATCCAAAACATAAAATATATTTAAGTGACTAAAACAAAACCTAATACATGCCACATTGCCAAAAGATAGATTCATCACCAGAAATTAAGCTGAGGTTGGGATTGACTTGGATGTTGAACCGAACTTCAACTTTACCTAGCCTGCGCACAGAAACAAACCGTGCGCTGAGTATTGGAAATACTCAGTGGCATTACCATAATTAAAATTTTAGCAAATATAAAATATCATAAACATGCATAGATAATTAACAAATCATACATATAATTTGTACCAAGTTATCATATTTCCATTGTATCATTTTCATTATTTGAATCAATATCTCATCAATAAGATTACCAACTATTTATGAACCTTTGGTTCATCTTTCAATCACATATAAATATCCAATTCACATTTCAAATATGAATAATTCATGAACCTTGGTTTGATGCCTTCAATCTCATAGCACAAATTGCATTTCTCATTTCATCTTACAATATCATTTTCTCATTTCATTCAATAATTCAATTTATCAATTTCATTTGATTTTTCTCTTCACATATATTTCCCCTATTAACATAACTCGGACTTTGGAGGATACACGGATCCAACCAAACACACTAGAATGGCGACCAACTCCTTATCGGATAGTTCGAAGTAAATAAGTGACAACCAACATCTCATCGGCTAAGCTGAAGCAAAGTGGCGACCAACGCCTCATCGAATCTATTCGAAGCAAATGTGACACACCAAGTGTCTCATCGACTCAAGGTCGAAGAATCCCTGAACTCTTCTTATCCTATGGCATGCCAACTATATCCACTCTAGCCTGACTAGTTAATAGGTTATCGGAATCACATATACATATCACTTTCACTTTCAGTTGATCATAATCATTTGAATTCAAATCAATCACAATAATAATTCAATTACAATTTCAAATTCACCACAAATCATTATACAATTCAATTTCACACATATATACATTTATCAATCAAATCCAATTCTCATTCAATTCAAATATCACTACTTACCTCAATTTCATTTTTCATGCACATATATTGAAATTAAATATTTAATAATAAATAACTTGAATTAAGGTAATACAAACTGATATTTTCTCGAGCTACTCCTCGATCACTTTTTCTTTTCCCTTCGCATTCAACGTCTCGGTATCTTTGTTTGCTACGAAAATTAGCATAATTATAATTAATTAATAACACACATATTTTATAGAAAATAATAACTTTCCATGCAACTTTAACCCAAATCCCAAATTTGTCCTAACTATTTTCATCTTCTTCCTTTTTATAATTCATATTATTTCCTTATTCAATTTCCATCAAAACTTTAATATAACCATCAAATTTTTATCATTTTTCCATAATTTTGAATTTTTATCAATTAAACCCCCAATTTCATCATTAGTTCAACATAAACCCTACTTAAAAGTCTATCATCTTTCAGCATTTTCTCACAAATTTCAAAAGTATTCAACTTTAGAACTTCAAAAACATCAAAATCACTAAGAAAGGGACTTAATTGACTTACCAATTTAACTTTCAAGCTTTCAAACCCTAATTTCTCCTTTTTCTTTTCTTTTCTTCTTTCTTTCCCCTAATTTTCGTGACTTCTCTGCACCTTTTTTTTTTTTTATTTTATTTCTTTCATTTACTAAATAATAATTAATTATAAAATATCTAATTAATACAAATAAAATACTACATGTGTATTCATACACACATGTACACATGTAATAATTCATCACCATATATTTGTCATTATCTCAATTAATAGATAAAATATAATAATAGTAATAATAATAATAATAAGTAAATATCTTTTACTTAATTTATAAGTAAATTTATATATTATATACATTTGTACTAATAATTTAAATGCACATGTATTTATTTTCTAACTTACACATGTCACTAATTTAGTTTAATTACTAATTTAATCCTTTATCCTTTCTCTATTCTATGATTAAGCTTTTATGCTTTATTCAATTTAATCCTTTCTACTAATTACTTCTAATTAAAAATAAATTCACCTAATTAAAATCTAATTCAACTCACAACTAACTTCGTAAATATTTTTTTATAAATATTTACGAACTCATTTTCCTAAGACGGAAGCCCTACACTCACTTTTCTGGTGCCCGTGAAATTTAGGTCGTTACACACATAACATTTTCATTGTCAACTCAATATACATCACATAAAATACCACATTTAGGCATCATTTGCAAATCATCATTTGTTTAGGTAGAAACACTTACTCATGGAACTTAGTATAGGTGATTAGGCTACCTAAGCTCCCCTTTAACACTTTGATATGTGCATAATTGTATCACACCAAACCACTCACCTTTCAACCTTGACTTTAATGGAAAAAACCCAAATAAGCCTTTGTTTGCATTTTTCCTTGCTTGTAGAACATCCCAACGAGTCCAAAACTTTGCATTCACATTAAATACATTACAAACACATTATAAATAGCCTCAAACACATTTAAATCATATAAAAAATGCAGACCATAACTCATCTATCATACTTATTGAAAACTAGCTAGTTTTGCCGAAAATGCGATTTCACCACTCAAATCTAGTTTCTAAACCTTAATTTCAATTCCAAACATCCTAGATATCATCCAATTACATATTTAAACCATCAATTTTACCCAATTACACCGACCTAATTTTTTCGAAAAAATCAAGCTCATGCAAACTTTAAAAAAGGGGAAAACATTCAATTTGCTTAAATTTATTAAGGATTTGTTAAATTAAGATCAAATACCTTTTAATTATATCAAAATGAGTTAGAAACCAAAGCTTAGCCAAGAAATACGAGATCTACAATTTTCAAGCCAAAAATCAACTTAAAATCCAGTGATATATTGAGATCTTGATTAAATAATTTAAATATCAAATTAAAATAACAAATCACTTAGTTTAATAATAAAAAGTTAGAATCTCACCTCAATTTTGCGCAATCGACGAGCTATGGAGCTAATTTGAGCAAAAACGTGTGAAGATCTCTTGAGGATTTTAAAAATGAAAACATCAGTGTTCTTCAAAATTGAAAAGAGATTTTGTGTTTAGAAAGCTTAGGAATAAAAAAGGATGAACTAATTTCGAAATAAAAACTTTGATTTGGTGTTTGGAAAATTTTTGAAGAAGATGAAGAATAGAATAGAAGAAGTGGTGGGGGTTGTTATTTGGCCATTGTCCATTTACCCACCTCCAGTTTTCTCCTTTTTTTTCAAATTGGTCCTTGTTTTTTAATTAAAGTCAATTTCAAAATTATTTTCAAATCCAATCTCATTTTTAAAATCCATTTTAACCTAATTAATTCCCAAACACTCAATTCTAATTTCTTAACCTAAAATTAGTAATTCTATTTATTTTAATATTTTATTTAATTAATTCCTAATTATCTTAATTATCTAACCCAATTATTATTTTCTATTCACTAACCCCCGATTTACTATCTTGATTCTACTAGCCCGATTTTTGTGATGTGACAATAGTAATACCATCTCTAGATATCTAGATCAGATACAAATTGTTAACCTCGATAATCACTAAAAGGGGGTTCAGTGTTTTAAAAATTTAAAGCAAAGATAGCAATCAATAAAGACTCAATAAGTTATAATGGTTTGGTCTCAATTTCCTATTTCTACTATCTTAACTTGCCACGACTAAGGACTTTCCAAATTCACTAATTTGAACTTTTCGAGGACAAGGTTTAACCTTTATAAACTCTATCTTTTCAAAATACAAGATAGGGCACTTCCTTTTAAGTTTTTCTACCTAAAATCTTAAGTAAATCCTCAAAAAAATAGAAATGAAATTGAGAAATAGTTATCACATCTAGAAGGGTAGACATACAACAATTAAGCACTTTAGCAATACAACACTTGAAAGAATGAATCAAAACTAAACTAAAAAGTTTGTACATGTGAAAATAAGAATAATAATGGGTATTGTAATGCCCAAAAACCCGCCCTAAAAGTTTTGACCGGATCATGGAGGTCACAGTGATCACTGAAGTAATCGTAGAAGAATTTTACAAAACGTATTATCCAAAAGTCTAGTTACAAACACACTTTTCCAAATTCAAATAAAAACGTTTAATCATTTAAAATTTTTATTGTATACTTTAGGTTACGTTTAAATTATTCGAGAACAAAATTCCGCGGTCTCTGAAATTTAGTCAAAAATAAAATTTACGAAAAACCTAAAACAAAACTCATACCACAATTTTGATAATTGTTTACAATAGAAAATGACTTAACAAAATAAGAACTGAAAAAAGGAACAAATTAGCTCATTTTAAAACATGTCACTTCGAGACCTCCGGTATGCCGAGTCCAGCTTCAGATTACGAGAGTACCTGAAAGGGAGGAAACTAAGGGGTGAGCTGCACGAGCTCAGTGTGAGTTTAATAAGAAACAAGTGACAAGTTACAAAACAGAATTTCAAATAGCAGTTTAATAGCAAAACGTACTTACAACACAGCTACAAACCGAAATGCACACATGGAATCAACATCCCAATCATAACTAACAATCAAAGTACATCTTATCATTGTAAATGTATCTTTCAGACAAATAGCTGTTCGCGCAGCCAGAAGTATGTGATGATGTAAAACAGATTAATAAAACAACCTAACCCACCGATCGAACACCACCCCATCCCCTAATCACACCACAAATGAGCTAGAGAAAGCCCAACCAACCATGCACACCACATAAGACCTCAAAAAGCCCATCCAACCCTACACACCACAAATATGGAACTAAGCCATGTAAAGAACAGTATGCAGCTAAGCTATTATATGTATCATACTATGCGGTAAACCGCTATATAGGCGTATTGCAGTTGAAACTGCCAAATCAGATCAGACTTCCTTCTCTTCACAACTAAAACCCCAATTTTATGCACGTGAATGAATGGACATCAAGCATCATCAGTCTCACAGATACAGAAACTCACATTCAGACGGTTATTTACAGAATTTCCATACGAATGCAAAATGCACACCATTTAGAATCAGACATATAGAAACAGGGTACAGAATCAGTAATGCCCTTATACATACACAGCTCAATAGCAAATTACCTCAGGTCCTATCATCGAACAAGGTTTGAATTCACAAGCACATTACAAACACGTTTGAACAACTCACAAGTTTCACACTACATTTACGAATAAGCACATAACTCTAAGCCGTACCCTAATACTTATACAAAGGCCCCAATAATCATTGGATGACATAAGAAACATAACGAATTAAGTTATGCTACAAAGTAAAAATTTACAAAACATGGCCACACGGCCATATGCCTTGGTCTTGTGGAAGTGCCTAGGCCGTGTGTCTGGGGAACATCGCCTTGTGGATAGCCTATGTAACTCTCTGTCCATTTGTGTTAAAATATGATGTAGGGCAGACATTGCCGTGTAGAAATCTCACACGCCCGTGTACCCACAGAACATGGCTGTGAGTCCAGAACACACACCTGTGTGAAAAACAACTAAAAAATCCCTAAATCCCTAAAATTATCCACACGGCTGTGGCACCAAAATCATCCCAAAAACCCTAATCCCCAATTCTACATGGTCGTGTGAATCGACACACGCTTGTGTAGCTACCCATGTGGTCACAAAACCATCTACAAACAGCCTGAAAATCGAGTTTTCCAATCACTAAATCAACTCCCAATCAAGGCATTTCAAAAACCAACCATAACACACTAAATTTCAAGTAATTATACAGGACACAAGCTTCAATTGTTCAATTACTGAAACACACCAAAAAGATTGTCGAATTCCATCGCAAATCGGCACCAAAATTCACAGTTCAGAACATACACGAAATTATCGAATTTCATGAAATTGAATCAACAATTCACAAATAAATTTAAAAAGGTCTAAATCCCATACTTGATTCGTGATCAAAATGCCTTGAAACCAATCGACACACGTTGACGACCTCAATACAAACCCAAAAATTTTGTCAATGAAAAATGTAAACAAACCATACACCGACCTAATAACAAGAAAACCGAAGCTTTCCGAAACCAAAAACAAAAGCAAAATTTCCCCAAAAAAGAAAAGACAAAGAAAATCAATCGTAATAGGGAAAACAAAAAGGAAGAGATAAACGTGGAAAATGAGAGAACGTGAGAAAAACTAATTTTGGAGATATTTTTTCCCTTAATTATCAAAAATAAAATAAAATAAAAATTAACTAATATGTATTTTAATCACGAAATAAACACTAAAAGTAAAATACAATAATTCCTCAAAACACATACTTGAGGACTCGAACCCGAACCCAAAGGTACACTAACACACAACCAACCAACCACCAGACCAGCAGGCCCATTTTGACACTAAAACGTAGAAACTAACCTAATTGTCTGATCTAGCCACTGACATTACCTATAAATCTAAAAACTTCTAACCCCAAAAATTAGGGTGTTACAGGTATTGATAGGAATTTAGCAATTAATCTTTGTATACTTGTTTCTTGTCTTCATATGAGTGTCCTTGAATGACATTTATACCCTTTCATTGAATTATGAATGTTTGAAGTCATTGGAGGGAGGTTCTTGCCATTAAGAGCATTTATTTCGACAATTTAATGCAACCTATAGCAATATGTCTCAAGACAGGAAGAAAAAAAAATATAACCATTGGAGCTTGAGGTCTCAGGACACAATAGGCTAGTCTCAAGACAATTTGCCATATGTCTCGAGATAATTTGTCGATTGTCTCGAGACAGGGCTCCTTTGAAGCAAAGCTTAGCTTCTATGTTTTGTTGTCTCAAGACAAACAAGCTTGTGTCTCGAGATAAGACTCAACTTGTCTCAAGACAATGCTAGGAACTTTGAAAAATATGGCTTAGAAACATTATAAAGGATTTAGGGGTACTCAAAAACTTTTTTAGAAAGTTTAAGTCATTTAGAAACTCTGTTTTGAGTTTGTAACACGTGAAAATATATTTGAATGTGATTGAAATACTTTATACCGGGAATATATTTTTGTTATATCAAAATAATATAAAATCAAAGCTAACACTACTGAACATATTAAATGCTTAACTCTCCACTCTTCTAACTTACACAAGCTTCTAATATATAATAGTTTAAGGTTTGCTAAGATAAATATTTTTACAATAAAGATCCCATTAAAATAGCATAATAAAAAAGGCTTCATAGATATTTTCATAGAGTTCAGAATAAATCAAAGATTTACAAGATATGTCTTCAAGTCAATGAAGTCAATATCAATGAATTAAGGGACCATATTTGCTTGATTTGGATTGATTCAATTTTCAAATATTTCAAATATTCAAATATGGGGTCCATAAAATCACCTAAATCATTACCCAAGTGATTTAGTTAAAAGATTGTAAATTCCAATTAAGGCAAGTTATATGACTTGCACAATGCCAAAAACAATGGCCATTGCTTATGGCATTGCATGAAACACTGCTCATATAATTGCAGCAACAATTACATGTTTCAATATTGAGCTTCTAACAACCCATATGCAATCCATTGTGGACCCGAGCTATAAGGTGCTACAAGCAAAAACAGAACATTTAATTTACAATTTATAGTTCAAATATCAATGCAATAATAATTTATTAACATATCATCAATACAACATACAATACATTCATTCTTGGGTTTATATTGATATTACAAAAGCTTAAAACCAGATCAGTAACAATTAGGGATCAAATTGAATCAAAACAAAAGTTGGGAAATTTTGAAAATAAAGGTTACACGGCCGTGTCCACTGAAAGTGTGGAAGGGTTAAGGCCGTATGGGTGGATCACATGGTCGTGTAGGCAGATGTAACACCCCAAACCTGGCCTAGAAGTTTAGACCGAACCCTAGAGGTTACATTGATCTTTGAAGTGATCATAGGAAAATTTTACAAAACAAACCATTACAAGCACATTTTTCTATTTTCGAACCAAAAGTATTTAATCATTTAGATTTCAATCAGAAAAATTACAGTTAAGTTTAATTTATGAACAAAGAAAGATTTACGAGAAAAATCCAAAATCGAACTTGTACCTCAGTTTTTATAAAACCTTACAGTTCGAAACAATAGATCAAAATGGGTGAAAAGAATAATTGTTAACTTGTTTAACCGTGACTGTCTGAGGCCTCCGCATACCGAGTCCAGCTACAGAAAACGGAAGTACCTGAAAAAGGGAAACTAAGGGGGTGAGTTACACGAGCTCAGTTTGAGTTCGAAACGTAACAAAAGACAGAGTTACAAAACATAATTCCAAATAACAGTTCAATAGAGGAAACTAAATCAAGGGTAGTGTTTCAAAGCAGATACTTAACTATACAAGAACTCAATCAGTGTTCGAAACAACCCATTTCAACAACCAATTAAAAGGCATGATGTATTACAAAGTTATCACTCATTGCACACAAGTACAGAACACATTGAGCACACAACCTTTACACAAATAATCACGCAATCCTACGGACAGATCAAATGTGATATGTATGCACAAACAGAAGAAAAATCCCACCCGTCTAGCCCAACACCTCTCCATCCTCTATTCACACCATGAATGAGCTATAAAAAGCTCAACCAACCATGCATACCACATAGGACCTCGAAAGGCCCATCCAACTATACACACCACATATGTGGAACTAAGCCACGCAAATAACAGTATGCAACTGAGCTGCAAGAAGTGTCGTATTGTACAGTAAACCGTTAAATCTGCCAAATCAGATCAGACTTTCTTTTCTTCATATTCCAACCCAAATGTTTATGCAAATGCATGTATGTGAACAATTTTATAGAAATGATGAACACATCACAGACAGTCAGACGAAATCAGAAATGTACATACTCAATTGATCAGATACAGAATATTTATAGCATAACATATATTAACTCTCATTAAATCAATCAATTAAAGCTATGATTACTAATTACACACAAATCTAGACCGAAACAAAATCTCGACCACCCTTACTGAGACTTAGTTCAAGGTTGGAACACATAGTAACATTATCGAATAAAAAACATAGTACAAAATTTTGCGAGATAGGGCTACATGACCATGTAGAAATGCCTAGGCCGTGTGGGAGGTCAACATACCCATGTGGAAGGACACACACCTGTGTGAAAGGAGGCATACGCCCGTGTGACTAAGTACATAGCCATGTGATTAGGTCGTGTAACTCTTTGTCCAAATGAGCCAAAATAAGGTACAGGGCAGTCGCGACCGTGTGAAGGTCTCATACGTCAATGTACCCACCAGACACAGCCGTGTGTCCAAAACACACATCTGTGTGAGAAACGAACAAAATTCCTAAATCCTAAATTAGCCACACGCCTGTGTGCCCACTGGACACAGCTGTGTGGAGGTCGACTAAAATCCCTAAATCAGCCATACGGCCGTGTGGCCACACTGTGTGGCACCCATAATTTGACCGGAAATCCTAATTCCTAATTCCACATGCCCGTGTGGCCATCCGTGTGGTCACGAAACCACCTATAAACAACTTAAAAATTGAATTTTTCAAATACTAATCCTACCACCAATCAAGGCATTTCAGAAACCAACTATAACACCCTAAATTTTAGGTTATTATAAACGACCCAGGTCTCAAATATTCAATTACCGGAACATACAAAAATATCGCCGAGTTTCACAGTAAATCAATACCAAATTAGATAGAATTGAATCAACAATTCGTAAAAAGAAATGAAAAGTTTTGAAACCCACACCTGATTTGCAAAATAAACACCTAAACTCTACCGATGAACCACAATGATTGAAGACAAATATGATATGGGAAACCAAAATGACGGACCAGGAAAACTCAAAATATATCACCCGTAACCCGTATCCTTCGTCAGAATAGGGTTACGAAGCATTACCGGAGTTTACATTTTAAAACTATAAGAAATTTTAAAACATTTAATTCATATTGTCAATCACAGCAAAACCAATCAATAGCATACATATTGTTCCTTATACGAGCCCTCAAGGCCCTAAAAACACATTAGAAGCAAATCGAGACTAAATCAGAAACATATAGAAATTTTAGGGAAAAGATGAAAATTTACCAACTGCAGGGGTCACACGGCCGTGTGGCCAGGCCGTATGACTCACACGGCCAAGAGACACGCCCGTGTCTTAGGCCATGTAGGCATTCGAAATAGGGACACATGGTCGTGTCCTAGCCCGTGTCTGTACTCGTATAACTTACTAACTTAGGTCACACGGCCAAACCGCACGCCCGTGTACTAGGCCGTGTAAAACTTGACTTGTAACCCTTTGAACTACAAGGGACACACGACTGTGCTAGCTGGCCGTGTGTCACACACGGCTGAGACACACGCCCATGTCTTTGCCCGTATGGACGAAAATAGGCTATTTTATAAGCTGTTTTTCTCACCCTTTTCAACATGTACCTATAATCCCTTTTGCACATATACATAAGCCCTCAAAAGGCACCAAAATCATTCATAATCAAACCAAACACATATAATATAATAACATCCAACCAATATGCTCAAAGGAACCTCAAATGACAACATTAAAACATGTATAACCATGCACTCAAGTTAGCCAAAATAATAGATTAACTTTTAACTAAGTTTGCATCATTACAAAACATGTAAGTTACTTACCAAAACATACCATTTGGTACCAACTGAACCACGTAATCATTAGCATCAAATACATATATGCTTCTATAGCAAAAGACCAATTCACAACAAGTTATATGTTATATCTAATATGCCCATTCAACTACTTTTTTACCTACCATCATTCAATCATAACAAGTCATATATCAATCATTACAAGGCTACTTATATACACCTTATAATATATATCATTTTACCAACACAAGACCAAAATGCAAACTAACCAAATAGTCATTTCCATAACCAAAACACATAGGCTAACATTAGCCAAAATACCTATACATGCCATTATAACCTTAACCAAGACATCAACATCTACCGATATAATCACTGGATAGCTGATAAATCTTCGATGAGTTTCCTACCCAATCGAGCTTCCGATAGTCTGAAAAGTAAAGAAAAATAACTACATAAGCAATGAATGCTTAGTAAGCTCTTATAAACTTTAATCATATCTAACCATTTCAAGTATGAAATTTATACAATTCAAGAATAATCATATACCAATACCACACAATTTCTGAAACCAAATTCAACAATTAACAAATTGAATAATTCCACAACATTACTTATACCTATCATCCCTAACAAAGTAGGATTTTATAAAAACTTTAAGTCTCTTTCAATTTTCTTCCTTTAGTTTGCATGTCATTGCTTTTCATTTTGTACATTATCACATACATATCATGAACTCTTATTCACACCTTTCCGAGTTTCGACTCATCACGAACACATTTTCAAATATCTTAGTATCACTCTTAGTGTTTTCAAAGATAGTTCGATTGGAAAGCATCTCTGCCTTTACAAATCAATTTCATCAGAGTCGAGAGATATCACACTATCACAGGTAGTAATATGACATGTATAGCTAGACTCACAAATGCTACGTTAGTCTGAGAATCGACTAAATCGTAGCTCTAATACCACTAAATGTAACACCCCTTACCCGTATCCAACGTCGGAACATGGTACGAGGCATTACCGGACTTAAACACAAGCAAACACATATTTTCAAGCCACAAATTCTCGTCCAAATTAAAACTTTTTGTAAATACTCATAAAGTCCCTATTACGAGCCTACGAAGCCCAAAACATGCTTTGGAAGTAGTTCGGGACTAAACAGAGAACTTTAGAAAATTTTACGACACTTAGAGAATTTTTGCTAAAACAGGGCTCACACGTCCGTATGGCTTGGGACATGCCTGTGTCCCTAACCTGTGTAATTTTCTGTTTATGACGTCATCAACAAATTGAAGTCGGACGATCAAGACACATGCCTGTGTCCTGAGGCCGTGTCCTTCACAAGGCTGAGACACATGCCCGTGTCTCTGCCCGTGTGCTCGATACTGAACATTCTATTTTGTAACAATAAAGGTGCAGGGGACACACGGGCGGATCACATGCCCATGGGGCTGACCGTGTGTCACACACTGCCTAGACACACGCCTGTACGTCTACCCGTGTGGACAATAATAAGGCTATTTACCAAGCCATTTGCCACCCTTATTCATACGTGCACTTTCCCCAATTCAAAGGCATAAAACAATATATACTTAGGCAACCAAAGCATCCACATTCATGGTTAAAACATATCAACTTTATATCTTTGTCTAGCATATTCACTACATTTATTAAGCATTATATCAAAAATACAAATTTCACATTCATTAGGCTTCATTCAACTACTTTCTAGTTACCAAATTATACTTAAATTCCTCATCTCATCAATAGGTCACATTTCCAAAAATTACACAATCATGCCATAAATCACATTTCCAAACATTTTACATTTGCCAAGCATACCATGATCATATCACCATAGACATTGACATATGTACAAATATACTTAGGCTTACAACCATGCTAGCCAATATAAGCCAAATTACACGGCCAAATAGCAAAACAAGCCTTTGACGATTACAAGTCATTACATTGGCTAAAATCATATGACGCATATAACAAAGTAGTTAAGTCCCTATACATGCCATAACTCAAAATACTTGAATTCATTAATACCCAAAATGATAGCATGATAGTGTGATAGAATCTCCGACGATCTCCAACCTGAGCTAGCTTGACGACACTATAAAACATAGGAAAGGAAGGGGGTAAGCTATATAATATACCTTAGTAAGTTCATATGCAAATAATAAGCAACCCCAACCATACATATATTATACAATTAACATAATAAAAATTCATACGAATGTCGTTTAAGTCTCATAATATAACTTACTTATTCACGTCTTACCAAGTGTTTATCATGTTCAACAATATGAACACAAATTATTATAATCTACCATAATTTCATTGTTACAATTTATCCAGTTACAATGCTTACCCCTTTCAACTTATAAGCATAATTTAACATATCCTGGCATTGGCCTACCAACCATAAATTTTCCTTTGTAACATATTACAACAATTAACAAATCTTTTCAAACCTCATAGTGAACATGCACATTAAATTATGAGTATTCACTATTCAAGCATATATTTTAACACCTTTTAATTGTTAAAGCTCATTTCTTCCCATACTTCCATAGTCATTTTTAATAGGCAAATATGCCAATCATTCCTTTTTCTCATATCCAATAAATCACAATTCGTGTGAATAGAACATGTTATATCATAGCTCAATTTAGCCCTAAAGCCAATCACATGATACTCAACTAAATTTATCATGAATTTCATATATCACAAGTATAGGCCAAAATCACAAGCTTTCACAAAACATTCTCATGGAAATCATGAACTCGCGATATCAAGAAATCCATGCTTATAAACTTATGTACATACCTGTACAAATTCGTAACATATCATGCTCTTTCTCGTCTTTGACATACCCGTTGAACACTTGGAATACTAATCAGATACACAGAAAATCTTGCACATAAGTGCCACATACATAGCCAATGCTACCTCATATCTTATAACACATAAGGGCTCACGCTTAAGCTAATCAGGGGCCTCCTCACAGAAGCTGTCAGTCAAGACGTAACTACGTAATGCTGCTCACATAAGCTGTTAGGTATCCACAACACATGCCGGACTACCTAGCCACTGGTAGACGTACGAAACCAACACCCGAATCACATAAATCACATATATCACATGGGTTCCTAGTGACATGTCACTCGTATCCTAATCTATGCCTAAGGTTCAAATGAGGTTTCTCACTTGTCATTTCATCGCCGACCGTATCCACATTGTCATTTATACAATTCATGCATAATAAAACATATAAAAATATAAATATAACATTGCCTTTATTTACACACGAACTTACCTCGAATGCGACAACGGCGAAAATGACCTATTTGTCCAATATTTGCTTTTCCCCCGATCTAGACTCGAACTTCATTTTTCTTGATCTATAATATCAAATTTAGTCCAATTATTAGTCACATTATTCAATGTGACCCAAAAAATATTGATGAACAGTAAATTATACATATTTTTACCCTATGTTTAATGCATTTTATGGATGATTTCTCATTAGAATTGGTGAATCCGATGCTTCTAATGCTTCAATTTCATGTTTTACACTTAGAAGAGCATAGGAGAGCGAAAGGAGCCAAAAACGAGCCAAAAAAGGGACAAAATGGACCAAATCGAGAAGATGACAAGGCCTAAGCCTTGCCACACGGGTAGCTCACACGCCCATGTCTTTCGAGGGTGTCGACCAAGGCTTTCACGATTCACACGGCCTAGCCATTGACCCACACGGCCATGTGCAATTTAACGGATCGAACAAGGCCTGGCAATCACGTCATACGGTCGTGTCACATGGGCGTGTCCCTGCCGAGCCTAAGTTAAGTCTATTTCGGAAAAGGCCACTTTTGGGGGTTTCAAGACATTCAAAGCCTATAAATACACCATAGAATAGGAGAAAAGGGAGATAGAGAAGGGGGGTAAGGAATTACCTTAAGGAAGCCGATTGATCCATATCAGAAGCCGGATTCATCATCAAGACTGAAGATCTCTCCTCAATTTCCCTTCAAGATTTTTGGGTTTTATTTATGTTTTGTATTATTTATTCTTTTGAGATGTTTTCTTATTTAGTTATGAACTAAATCCCCTAAATACCTAAGGGGAATGAAACCTAAGACGAATCTTGTTATTATTTTCTGAATCCTATGATAAATATTTAACTTGTTCTTAATTATGTGTACTTAATTCTTGTTTTGATATCCCAGGATACCGATTCAAGACATGCTCTTATTCAGAGGAGGAATAGACCCTGTCTAAGAGTACTTTTTTCATAATTAAGCGGAGTTGATTGCGCGCCTAGAAATAGGGTGACAAGATTTTCCTGGATTAGGGTAAAACTTAATAAGGGGATCCATAGATCGAGTTAATGCAACCCTAGAGTGTTAATTAGAGAAAAGTCTCGGTTATTCAATTTAGGGATTAGACGTTATTAGTCTTGAATAGGGATAATAACATAACTTAGGGATCTCTACGGAACAAGTTGAATGAATACATCGTCCGGTTCAGAGCCAGAATAACAAGTAAAGTCTAGGTGGATTTTTCCTTAGGTATTGTCTCAAGTCAATTGACTTTCCCAAAAGCAATTCCCCAATTCTTTTCTCTGTGCGTTCTTAGTCTAGTTAATTAGTTTAATAAACAACCTCTCTCTATTTCTAGGTTAGTTAATAAAAAGATAATTATTACTAGTACTTTTGGTTCCCTTGGGTACGATATCCCGGTCTTGCCATTACTATACTATTGTTCGATAGGTGCGCTTGCCTTTTCGTCGTGATAATAGTTAGTCTAGGTTTGACCTTCATGATAAATATTCATTACTTGTTAACGAATCACGCGATCAAATATATTATCATGATACAAGGATTTCAAAAACACGAAAATCATTAAAAACGGGGCTAGAACGGACTTACAATTGAGCTTGGAAACTTGAAAAACCCTAGCCATGGTTTTCCCTTGTGAAATTCAGCCATGGGGTTGAAGATGGACAAAAATTGGCTTTTATTTTTGTTTTTAATTTATTTTAATAACCAAATGACCAAAATACCCTTAATGAAAAACTTTAGAAATATACCAAACCATGTCAATTTTTGTCCACCAACTTAACCAAGGGTCTAATTACCATTTAAAGACCTCCAATTTAAAATTTCATAGCAACTAGACACCTCTAGCTTCTAGAACTCAAGTTTTGCACTTTTTACAATTTAGTCCTTTTGACTAAATTGAGTTCCCAAACGTCAAATTTTTCAAACAAAATTTTCACAAAACAATTCCATAAAATTGTAGACCATAGGAAATATAATAAAAATGAATTTTACTATGTCAGATTTGTGGTCCTAAAACCACTGTTCCGACTAGGCCCAAAATCAAGCTGTTACACAAAAAAGAACTAACGTGAGAAGAGAGGGAGAGAAGAAAAAATGTACAGAGAGATTTTTTGAAAAAAAATGAAAAGTTTTTTATTTTCAAAAATTAAAATAAAAAAACAACAATAAATAAATGACTGATTTTTTTTTAAATAAAAAAACAAAATAACACTTTAACAAAAGTAATTTCCTAAACACACCTATGGGGGTTCAAACACAAACCTAAAGGTACACTAACACTCCACCAACCACCAGACCAACAGGCCCGTTTTGACATCAAAACACGAAATAAAACTCAAATGTACAATCAGGCCACTGACCCTTTCACAACGCTCAAATCACCCAACCCCTAAAAACTGGGGTATTACAACAGACCATGCAATAGACTGATGTCGTGTGGTGTTGGAGTCACACAGTCGTACAAACAACTGTGTACACTTATTAAGGTCATGTGTGTCAAAAGTGTAAATATTAAAAAATGTTTCACATGATCGTGTCGTTGGGTCGTGTAACAGACCATGGCCATGTGCACCAAAATTACCTAAAAACTTACAGGCCACACGGTCGTGACATATGCCTATGTATAGCACGCGGTCATGTGCCAGACCGTGTATCAGGTCGTGTCAACCTATAGGTACCTTTCAAAACAAGACTTTTAATCCTAACTCACTTATATCATAAGAAACATTTATACCATGTTCAACCAATTCAAAATGTATCAATATAACACCAAAACAATACGTATCTCAACCAACCTAAGTGCCTAACCAATATGCCACAATTGGCACCTTAATCCAGCAATTTAAACTCAAACATAGATTCATATTCAAACAAGTCTAATATGCCTTCCAAGGCACCTCAAAATCAAGTAGCATAGCATACATTTTTTAACCATTTCAAGCACCATATAACCATAATTCAAAATCAAGCATATAAACAAGTACCAAACCATGCCAAAACCATTCAAACTAGCAATTACATAGCATTCTTTCACTAACTTATCTCAAGCATATTGCCTTATCAATTTGTAAGCAAAACACAAATCAAATCAACAAGATAATATTGTCATCAATTACATATATAAGCATGTATACAAAGTTCTCAAATGCCAACAAGATCAAATTTAAGCATTGTTTAACCAAAGACTCCTTAGGTACATGTCATAACCCAAAATAAACTATCACCAACTCTTGAGTCTAGGATTGCTGTTGAATGCTAAAGTTGACGATTGACTCAAAGGTACCTAACTTGTTTAACCAAAAACAATATGTTGAGTATAACTCAGTGGTATTTCTATAATCTGAACATTCAAACAAAACATAAAACATTTCAAATGCATAAGTTAAAAATGAATATTGGAATGCAATTTACATATCATCTATACCAGTTCACATATTCCATTATACAATCTAACATATCTTTTTTTCTTAATTCATAAAAAATCACTTCACATATCATAGCTCAATTCATTTCACTAAGAAACATTCCTCTTCACATTTTTCTTTCATTTCATATTCAATTGCCTTCTCAATTTCCATATTATACATTCAAGGATCATATATATCTTTATTTCCATTCCATTTATATACCCTTATTTCAATTCCCATTTTTATTTCCCTATTAACGTGACTCAGACTCGGATAGATATGCGGATCCAACCAACACAGAATAAATTCATAATAATGAATTACGCCCTGCGCTGGCTGGTAAAACTAGCAAATAAACGTGCCCAACATTGGCCGGTATAACCGACAAATGGGTGCCCAACACTCCTTGACACGTAGTCATATAATCCTAAACTCTTCCTATCCTATGGCATGTCAATTATACTCGACCTGGCCCAAACAGTTAAAAGGGTAACAATTTCTCACATTTATTTTCAATCATTTCCCCATTTCATTATCATAATCTCAATCAAACAAATCCATCATTCTCATAAATATATATAAACAACATAGTTCATCACAACATAAGTCCAATTTCACATTTCAAATAACATTCAATATTTCTGAATTTATTCAATTTAATCCTTAACACAAATAACCAATTCAACCACATCATTACATCTCATCGAATCAATTTGCAGCTTACCTTATAAACTTACCATACAATGTAATGTAAAAATGCAACAATTGAGATAGTTCAGATTATAGAAACGAAAATCATAAACTCCGAGCTATTCGTCGACAACTTTATCTTTTCCTTTCTTTTTCGAGGGATCCGAGTCAATGTTAGCTATGGATTAAAACAAAAATACAATATTATCAATACATAGCCCAAAATTTCATTCAATTTCTAATTTAAGTAATTTTTTCATTTTATTCAATTTAGTCCTTAAGATCGAGACTAACATAACTTGCAAATTTAGTCTCAAATTTTTATGAAAATTTCACTCTAATCCCAATTGAGCTTCCTATTTTTCATTTTTACCAAAAAATTTGAAATTTATTCATTTTAGTCTCTATTGCAAAAAATCATTAATTAACTTTATAATTTAGTCCTTTATCAATTCTAAACTTAAAATTTATCAAAATAACACCTCAAGCTTGAATTATCCAACAATTGTAGCATCCAAATTCTTTAACAGTAACAAAAATTATGATATGGGTCAACTAGCTTGAACTATCGGACTTCAGAAAACATAAAAATTACAAGATATTGACTAAATTAAACGAACCAATTTGAAGATTGAAACCTTAGAACCCTATCGTGTGTGCTTCTCCCTTTTCTTCTTGGTTTTGAAAATTTTTGGATGAAAAGAGAAGTGAAATGTTTCTTTTTCAATCCTCTAACTTATTATCTTTCATTTTAGTTTAATTATTTTTTATAATTACTAATGTTTTATATTGTAACATATATACTTACCACACTAATTGGACATATATATATACATCTTCTAGGTATATTTACTATTTAAACCCCTATATATTAGATTCTAATTATAACTCCATGAGCACAACAAATTTTTATCGATTATGCGATTTAGTCCTTGCACATTAATTAATTTCTAATTCGCTAAAATTACCTAATTGAAATCCAATTCACTTCTAATATAACTCCATAAATATTTAATAAAAATATTTACGAGCTTGATTTACAGAATTGGGGTTTTGAAACCAAACTTTCCAACAAAATTGGCTTTTGGGTCGTTACAGAACAAGGCTTTCATATTTATAGCACAAATCTAACTTCACAAAGTAACCTTCAAGCCATCTTGATTTGCACAAATCTCATCAAATCAAATGTGGCTAAAAAGGATTGAGACAAATCTTCATAAAGTCAGCCTGTATATTCTTAGATTGGATATCTCAATAAATAAGGTAAGTAGATCACATTAAAATCCATGAAAAATGATTTTATCTGATCTAATCACTTCTTCAGTTACAACCATGAGACTGGTTGTACAAAATCCATAAACAAAACAAGTTATGAAACCTGAGTAATGCTAGCTGAAGTGGCCATTTCTCTCAAAACTTACCTCAACACAACATAATGGTCCTTGATATGGGGAATTTGGATGATTCAAAACTCTTTTTGAATTTTTTTGGTTTATCTTATTGAAGTTTGCATTCTTTAAGTATATTGAATGTGAACGCATGTGAGTACTTTAAACTCCTTCAAACAATATAACCAACTAGTAGGGTGAGGATGGGCTTATTTTCTTTGGAGTTTGAATCAATTTTGACTCCTTTGAATCCTTTTTGAAGCTGCCCAATATTTAAATTTCGGTTAAAATTGAATTAATCGACCGAATCGATCTAATTTAGTTAATCGATCTAATTCGATCAGAGGTCGGTTAATAATTTTTTGAAAGTTCAGTTATGGGTTAATTCGGTTCGAAACCGGGTAATTAACTGAATTAACCAAACTTAATAATTAATAATACAAATTATATATAGTTTTAATTCAATCAAATGAACATTATCAATTTTTTTATGTTTAATTCTTGTTTTAAAAAAAAAATACAAATTTTGGTTAATTCGGTTAACTGAAATATTCTGGTTCGAATAATTTTTTTTAAAAAAATTCCGATTCAGTTAATGATTAAAAAATTAAAAATTTTAATTAATTCGATTAATACTAGTTCAGTTCGATTAACCGAATGGTTAACCGTTTGAACACCCTATACCCATTTACTACATTCTTATTTAAGTGGATAAAGTTTATTATAACCACAAAATAATCTTGTCTAATTGTTACAAATATTGTCTAAAGTAAAAACAAAAAAAACTATTAATTTAAGAAACTTTGTAAAGTAGGAAGCTTCCTAAATTGATCCAAGAAACGTGCTTCGCAACATCATGATCTTCACAGACCTCATTTAAGTGGTTGGAAAAAAAATTGCAGTAAGGAATTCAATTTAAGTCTCAATTGTTGTGCCCGCTTCTTAAGATTTGCCCATTAAATGATTAAATTTGCATAACCCCTAACAAGTATGGGTGTGGATACAGATGCCGCTTATAGCGTCCGTCTCTTCCTCTATCCATTCTCTTTTTCATAAGAAAAACCTATTTGATATATAAAAACGTATTTTAGGTTATAATAGTTATAATATGACTTAAAAATATTTAATATATTAAGAATTTATACAAATCCCAATTGACGTCAATATATATATGCAAGTGAAAAGCTAAATGCTTATTGTAGTCACATTCTATTCTTTTTCTTTTATATAAAAAAAGTAAATTAATATAAATAATCACATGCTGAAAATCCATATGTAACTACTCCACCAATAGATCTGGAGTCTCCTGGAATACTTTAAAACCATAAGGAAATTCACTCATCAAACTAGCCAATTCATGCGCGAAAACATTAATCTCTCTTGAAATTTGTTGTATATCCACCTTTCTATAGTTTTAAATCTTAGGATTAAAACCTAAACTCATTATATTTTATTACTTATTTTTTTAATTTTATTGTTCCGTATTATTATTTATTTATTATACTTATAGTCATTATTTAATTATTAATATAATATAAAAAGGAAAACAAAAAAATTCTATATATATGTACTGTTGGAAGAGGTTATAAATATAGACTAGATATAGTATATATTATATGGATAAATCTATACTATTATTTAATCCTCATATTAAGTTTGGTGTCATGTGTACCAGAATAGACTTGTATCAACCCAACTCTTGGGAATCTCCAAACTCTCTTGTTGAGATTCATGCGCTGTATAAAATTAGTATTTACTACAGCCCCACATTTTCTGGGAAGCCAAATGTAAGTGTATTGGGCCGTTTGGTGGGGAGGACCTACACGCCAGTTATATATTATCAAGTGACAGCACAGTGATTTGAGTGTTGCAAGAGATAGAATCAACTGAATTTCAAAAAATCATAAATTATTTATCAAAAAGTAATATGAGCTAAAAACAACATTTTCATCCCAATATCTAACATGCATTATTAAAAGGAGAAAGAATAAATTTCTTTCAATAATTAAACAATACATTCAAGCAACAAAGGACCTTACTGAGAAATGGTTTTAAAGCAGAGAAAGGAGTAACTCTTTTAAGGCATAACTTAAAACCTAAGAAAGGACAAGGAGCAATGTGAAGGGAACCCTTTCAGATCTATATCAATATTGTCATGAAACAATCCAAGGATAATTATCTAAATCATACAATAACATTTAAGGGATTCAACAATCCATCAAATATTAAAATGGGAGTTGGCTTTTCTTTCTTCAGTAAGACCAATTTTTAACACAAGCACTGAAAACATTGAATTTTGCAAGAACAATCAAAAGGTCAGTGCATAATCTGTACCAAGAAATATCAAGTGCTCTGGAAAATGATGAACAATACACATATAAAAGCGAATTCATTCCCAGATATCAGCAAAAACTGAATCATCAAGACACAGGGGAAAGACAATTTTTCTATATCTTCATCTACAAATTGTACCATTATAAAATCGGATTTCAAGGTTCAAGCTTCTTGTTTTCTAGATCAGTTCCTAAAAGAAGTGTACAAATCGGAAAAAATTCTTCAAAGAATATGACACCTACAAGTCAACTATACTAAAATAGCATTATATAAAATAATAAAAAAAAAAACTATACCAAAATCGCCAAAAAAATTTTACTCGACAGGCTTTGTGTAGCTTCCTGGGATATTTACTAGCTTTGCACGATGAGTGTTTTGATCAACCTCCACTTTAAGACCAAGTCTGGCAAGTTCAGGCATGTCAACGGACCCTTGTAGCTGTAAATCAGCTACTATCTGTTGGTTTTCTGCATTACCTTCTAATAAATTTCTCAAAAACCAAATTCCCCATTCCCTCAAATACGGGTTGTCATAATCAGTAACACACTACTGTAACAACAATGGAATCCCACTTTTCTGCCTTATTTCATCCTGCACGTTCTTCCTTCTATAGGCACAATTCCCAATTATCACAACCAAATCTCTCCGAAATCCTTTGTAAGGGCAGAGTTTTGTTGAACCCAAATTCAGATCTAAGGTTTCCCCATCCTTCAGGGTTTTTCTTATGATTGCTGGCGGCTCAAGATCATAAAGCAATGATAAAATAACATCTGTATGATCATTGGATAGTAGCAAATCAACAACATCTACAGAACTTTCTTCAAGTCTCCTAGACCGTCTTGAGCGCAGATATCCCTCAAAAAAATGAGGGAATATCCCATAACATCAACAGATGTAGAGCCAGTTGGAAGACCAGATTTGGCTCTAGCACCAAAATCAACAATACTTACTGATCTCTTAAATATTCCAAGAACACACAATGCAGTCTCATTGGGAACTCTTACTTTATTAATTCTTCATTTAGGATCTCAGATATGATTCGCAGAAGAAATGCCTGCTCCGATGAGAAAACATTATCCCCTAAAGCAGTGTTTCCCCTATCCTCAGAAGCATTGCCTTCACATAATTTAAAGAACAGTGCAGGGAAGTGAATGTCTTTCAAACATAATTTTGAGAGAAGTAACTTAAACCAATCTTCTCTAGAACCAACTGGTATTAAAAGATAATAGAAAAAAGAGAGATCTAGAGTTAGCTAAATCTATCTAAAACAAAGTAGGGAACATAGTGAAAGAACTTAAAATCAAAGGCTCATCATTTGTACCTGAAGCGATGGTCGGAATTATGCCAGCTACAATAGGCAACCCCGGATCTCTACATAGCTCAATATCCAGTCCAGGCCTTCCATCACAACAGGTGTATAAAATCATACACAACGGATCACTGGTCTTCTGACTACGGATGCTTGCTAGTATGAAAAACTCGTTAGGGAACATCTTAAGCCAAATATCATGTTGATGTTCTGCTCCAGCCAATGAAACATTTGCCAGAACTTGCAAACTCAAACGAATAATCCCAAAATATGGATCAGAAAGAAGTGATGGAGACCTAAAAACAGTCAAAACAGTTTCAATTCCATTATGCTCAACAAACGAATTCTAATTGGCAACTTCTCCAGCACATAGATTCCTAAGAAGCTTCATAGCTTGCATGAGATATTCTCGACTTGATGCAAGATGGAGAGATTCAACAAGCTTCAAAACAGTAGGAAGGATATTCTTTGAAGCAAGTTCTCCCCGGCCAACAGCAGCTCTAGAATCTTTTATAAGAATCTCTAGGGCTTGTTGTAGCGAAGACGAATTTGATGCGCTTAGTAAAGGCTGCAAAACATCATTGGGATAGTTGAGCTCTGGCAATGATTCCCCAACCATTGCAGGACCTGTTTGTGAACTTGCAAACAAGGCAATTATTTGCAAGAAAGGGACTGATTTTACATTTGTTAAAAACAGTCTATTTTGGTTATATTTTTCACAAGAAATTACATAAATATTTATACACATAGTGAGCTAACTTAGGAAACTTCGCACTAGAAAACAGACTAATTCTAGGGATGCTGTACCTAAAAACAGCCATAAAGTTAGGGATAGAATATTTACAGAATCCTATTTGATACACTCAAATATTCCTTAATTAGGAAACTGAAATCTGATACTCCCCCTCAAGCTGGGAAGTGGATATCATCCATTCTCAGCTTGCTTACTAATTTCTAAAACAACTTCCCAAACAATCCTTTGGTAAGTATGTCGCTAGTTGTCCATCAAGGACACAAATGGAGTGTAAATTAAGCCATTGTCCAGTTTTTCCTTTATAAAATGTCATCAACCTCAACGTGCTTGTTCAATCATGTTGAACTGGATTATGTGCAATATTGATAGCAGACTTATTATCGCAATACAACTTCATTGGACCTTCCCACTTGATCTTCAAATCTTCCAAAATAATTTTTAGCCATAACAACTCACAAACTCCAAGAGCCATCGCCCTAAATTCAACTTCTGCAATAGATCTAGCCACAACATTTTGTTTTTACTCCTCCAAGTCACAAGGTTGCCTCCTAGGAAAGTGCAATAGCCCGAGGTTGATCTTCTATCAACCATAGATCCCGCATAATCTGCATCAAGATAGGCTTCAAGGGTTAAATTCTCCCTTTTTAAATAAGATTCCTTTGCTGGCGTGCCTTTAAATCTTGTAGAATCGATATCTGACTCTAAGATGTGATTCTTTAGGATTGTGCATAAACCGACTTACAACACCTCTTGCATAAGCAATATCCGTGCAGTATGAGACAAGTAAATGAGCTTCCCACAAGTCTTTGATATGACCTTTTATCAACTATTGCATCTTCTAGTGCATTTCCAAGTCTGTGGTTCACCTCTATGGGTGTCTTTGTTGGTTTACAGCCCAACTTGCCCGTCTCTGTCAACAAATCAACTATGTATTTTTGCTGAGATATGAATATTCCTTCTCGAGAGTGTGCCACTTCAATACCAAGGAAATATTTTAACTTACCGAGCTCTTTAACTTCGAATTCTTTTACTAGGCATTTCTTTAAATTCTCCATTCCTTCTAGATCATCACCAGTCACTATAATGTCATCAACATAGACTAATAAAGTAGTCACTCCCCCTAAAGGTGAGTGTTTTACGAACAAAGTCTGATCTCCTTGACTCTGTTTATACCCCAACTTGAGCATTACTTTGGTAAATCTTCCAAACCAAGCCCTCGGGGACTGTTTTAGTCCGTACAAAGCCTTTTTTAGTCTGCAAACTACCTGTCCTATATTTGGACCGAATCCTAGAGGAACATCCATATAGACTTCCTCCTCAAGCTCACCGTGTAAAAAGGCATTTCTGATGTCAAATTGCTGTAATTTCCAACCTCGATTGGCAGCTAGTGACAACAACACTCTTACAGTGTTCATCTTTGCAACAGGGACAAATGTCTCAAGGTAGTCTATTCCATAAATTTGAGTGTACCCTTTAGCAACCAATCTTGCTACCATCTGACTTATATTTCACTATGTACACCCAGCGACATCCCACTGGTTTCTTTCCTCTCGGTAATTTCACTAAGTCCCATGTCTTATTTTTTTCAAGAGCTTCCATTTCAACTTTCATGGCATTTTTTCAATTCTCATCTTCTAATGCCTCGAATACAGTTTTGGGAATGGAGATAGAATTTAGGCTAGTAAGAAAGGCTTTGTGGTTATAGGACAAGTTTTTGTAAGACATGAATAGGTACAAGGGATGTTTTGTACAGGCTCTAGTCCCCTTTCTAATAGCAATGGGAAAATCATCTAAATTTGCAGTATTAGAATTCAAAGTAAGTTTAGCAATTACCTCAGGTCATATAGGAGAAGAAGATGATTGAACTTGCACCGTGCCTTCTTCCTTGAGTAAACCAAGAAAGGACGAGTAGTGTTCGAATTCCTCTTGGTGATTTGGGTGTGTTAAGCTCTGCTTCAGTTGTATAGGGTCATTGTTTCAAGTCGGGCAAGTTGGTTAGCGAGCAAGGACCGAGTGGGAGTGTTTGGTTCTTTGGACAGAGCTGGAATGTCAAGAAGAAGAATTCTTTGTCCTTATCTTCGTGAATAAGATCTCCCCGAAGATAAGGACAAGTGAAGAAATTCTCTTGTTACGCAAAAGTAACATCCATTGTTACAAATTTTTTTTTTGTAACTGGATGATAGCATTTGTACCCCTTTTGAATGGAAGAATAACCAAGAAAGACACACTTGACAGCTCGTGGATCAAATTTTCCCCTATTTTGAGAATGAACATGTACAAAGGCAACACAGCCAAATATTTTGGGAGTAAGGTTACTTGAAGTATTGAAATCAGGAAAGAATTTTGCCAAAACTTGCATAGGACTTTGAGATTCAAGGACCTTTGTAGGCAATCTATTTATCAAATGAGTAGCAGATAAAACAGCCTCCCCCCAGTATTGTTTAGGGAACTTTTTTTGGAACAAAAAGGCTCTTGTAATAGCTAAAATGTGACCATTCTTTCTTTCGGCAACACCATTTTTTTGGGGTGCACTAACATAAGATGACTCATGTATAATGCCTCTTTCTTGGAAATATGTTGAGAGAAATTGATTGAAATAATCCTTGGCATTGTCTAACCTAAACCTTTTTATTTCAGTTCCAAATTGTGTTTTGATCATGTTGTAAAAGATTGGAAAGACAGACCTTACATCAGATTTTTGTTTTAAAAGAAATATCCAAGACACACGAGTAATGATACAAACCACCGAGCCCCAGAAATATTTGAAATAGCAGATGGCCCCCAAACATCACTATGAATAAGAGTAAAAGGAGTGGATGTTCTTGTATTACTTATTGGAAAAGAAGTACGTTTATGTTTTGCAAGTTCACAGATATCACAATGAAATTTTTCAACAGTTAATCCTTTGAACAATGAAGGAAACATAATTTTAAGGACTCTAAACGATGGATGACCAAGGCGAAGGTGATAGAGCCAAATTTAGTCTTTATTGGTTTTAATAGATTCGGATATGAAAGATAAAGGTGAGGAATTCAGAGCACTAACTTCTTCACTGGATTCTTCAAGATAGTATAGGCCATTTACTTCCTTAGCATGTCCAATCATCCTCCTCGTATTCTGTTACTGAAAAAGACATCGATTGTGATAGAAACAACTTTACAATTAGAGTCTTTAGTAATTCTTTGAATGGATAAAAGATTGGTAAATAATTTTGGAACATGAAGGACATTTGTTAGAGGAAGGGTTTTGTTTATAACAATATCACCCTGACCAGCCACTGTGATCACAGAACCATCAGCTACTGTTATTTTTCTACTACTAGGACAAGGTGTATATGAAACAAATTTTTGTGAGGAGTGGGTCATGTGGTCCGTAGCTCCTGAGTCAACGACCCAAGAACTTTTGGTATCTGTATCCGAGACTTTAGAATCTTGATAAAAGGATATACCTGAAAAAGCCAAACTACAAGCACCTGTTGAAGAAGATTTTTCCAATGATCCCAGCAAATTTTTTAACTTCTCAATTTCTTCTTTATTGAATTCAACAGTGATTCACGAGAATTATTTTTCCATCCAACTGTCTTCTTTGTATTTGCTCGCCTTGTCCTTTTGGTTGTCCACCTTTTTTGAAAAATTTTTGTTTGTTGTCCGTGGCTTCCCATGGAGTTTCCAAGATCTTTCTTTAGTGTGACAGTGTTTTTACAGAGAAAAACCATACCGAATCCTCATAATAGGCTTTGTACGCTCGTCTGCTTATTATCTTCACTAGTTGGTCGCTCCAGGCCAAATCTCCTCTCACTTACACTTTTGTAACCAAAGTGAACTATCCACTTGATTGTTCTCAACCATAACTCCTCTTCTTCCTTCCTCAAAGACGAACAATTGCAATTGTCTCATTTAGTGATGGTAGTTCCTCTTTCCAAGTATTTGAACTCTTACTACATCGACTCAACATTTAGTCCAAAGAAGAAAATCATAAATTCGATTCTTTTCAACGAACCTTTTAGAGTGCTGCATTTCACGCACTTCATCCGAATGCACTGCTAATGATCCATCTCTTGCCATAAACTTTGCAACAGATTGGAATACTCCGTGATTGATCGACTTCCTTGCTTGGTGGATGAAATCTTAGTCTTGATTTCATAGATTTGAGCAGCATCTCTAACTTTAGAATAAATCTGCTTCACAGCTTCCCATATTTCTTTGGATGTGTTAATAAACATGCATGTATCATTGATTTCTGGCATCATAGAGTTCCATAACCAAGACATTACCATAGAGTCTTGTTCATCCCAAGCATCAAACTTAAGGTCTCCTTCTTTAGGTCCAGTTCCGAGTAAGTGACTCAGCTTTCCTCTTCCCTTCAAGAACATACGAACCAGTTGAGACCACTTCAGGTAATTTTTCCCATTTAGACTGTAGGCTACTTGGATACTCTGAAACTCACTTGTTGGGTTTGAGTTGGTCATGAAACTTCGAGACATCCCGATTTTCTTGATCTTGACAGTTTCAATCATGTTTCGTTTAAAAAATTCTCTGAGCTTGAGGGTGGTTGGGAGTCGAGGAAAAAATCGCATGGACAAAGAAAAAACTCGAAATCGGGCTAAAAAGCTCGATACCATGTTAAAAATAGGCTATTTTGATTATATTTTCACAAGAAATTACATAGATATTTATACACATAGTGAGCTAACTTAGGAAACTTCACACTAGGAAGCAGACTAATTCTAGGGATGCTGTACCTAAAAACAGACTTAAAGTTAGGGATAAAATATTTACAAAATCCTATTTGATACACTCAAATATTCCTTAATTAGGAAACTGAAATATGATAACATTCTTCAAAAGTTATGGAAACCACTAGAACCAAACAAACCGACCTCCCTCATGCCCAAATCAAAAGAAATTATTTGAAGTTTTTTTTCCAGGCTATAATTATGGAACCACCAGTTCAATAAATAATAACATGGAACAAATATGGTAATAAATAATAACAAATAATCAAGTATAAATGAATATAAAATCATTACTTAATTGTTATATTTAAAGTTTCTAATGTTCCATAAAAAAAAAAGTTTCTAATGCTGTTTTGTAAAGGGTTTTTGAAAACTCAAATCTGATTGGAAAAATAATGCCCATTTTAAAATTAGTTCTGTAGTCAAACCTGTCTTTAAAAAAAAGCATTAAATGAATAAAAAAAATAGAACTGACTAAAAGCAAAGCAAATATCTGTCTTTTAAGTAGAGCAAAAGAACAAAGCTTTGAAGCTCCTTAATCAACTAAAGCAAGGACTGTAACTTTTCTTGAACCATACAACCCCACAAAAGCAAATAAAATGGCATTAACCAATACTACAAACAGAAAACATGAGAAAACCAGAGGACTATATTACTACAATACAATGAAATAAAAAGACATGGAAAGTACTGGAGTTAAGTTACTGTAGTGTATCTTATGATTCAAATTCAAAACTTTGCTCAGCTATATTGGGCGGTATTGCCGGTAGTCAAGCCAGAAACTGAAAAAGCACTGGACCTGGCTCCACTGTTCAGGCCATAATTAAGGACCCACCGGTTCAATCTTCTCGATTGGTTTATGTAAAAAGATAAACTCTAAATGCATATTTATGTATTTCACTTCCAGAAGTGGTTTATATAATCATAAAGTTTAATTCCACAAGACCTGAATACATACATAAGTTTGAAGGAAAACGAACCTTCAATAGCTTCACGAGGAGCTTTGAAGCCCAAACCAATGCTCTTCCAGAAACGGTTCCCTCTCTTTCCAGGTTAGTAGATTTCTTGGAGCTGAAAATGACACAGAAAAACAATAGAATCAATAAAGCCCCCATTGAAGAAAAGTGTATATATATATATATATGAAAAATCTTTCAAGGTTTTCAGTTTTAAGATTACTTTCTTTTGGTTGCTTAAGAATGCTTTTCCGGTGAAAATAAAATTCTAAAAGAAGCTCGCTTTCTATGGGCTTTAAAGAAAATCAACCTTTAGATGAAAATTATCAGCAATATAGGAACAAGAAAACCATTTTACATTCTTCAGAAGTTACAGAAATCACTAGAACCAAACAAGCCGACCCAGTGAAACGTTCATGCCCAAATCAAAGGAAATTATTTGAAGTACTTTTTCCAGGCTACAAAATTATTTAAAATTTTAATAAAAAATTCTGGGTTTTGAAACCAAGAGTTTGTTTAAAGGAAAGGAATTTGACGCACCTTTTGGATGATCAAGAAGGAGCTTTTTACTCAACAATAGTGGCAACTTGTATTCCAACAAAATTGAGCTGAAATTGATCTCGTATACACTGGTATAATGTACAATCTATGCAAAAGCTTTTTGTTGAAAGTTTTGATGAAAAGTTAGGAAATAAGAGATGAGAAGCTGAATAAAAGCTTCGAAGAGTTTAGGGTTTTAGGTTTCGGTTTTAGATTTTGGCATCGCCAGTTGCAAAGCGTGTCTCACGGGTAAATTGCACTTATAGTCACTCAACTATGCTTTTAGTTTTATTTTAGTTATTCAATTATTAATTTTTTTATTAACTCTACTCCCTTTAACTTTTAAAATTTGTTAATTTTTTTAAAGAGGAGTGTAATTGAATGATATGATATATTTATCTAAAATATGATATTTATATAATTGGATTAAACCAACTGGAATTTTTTAATGTATAATTAATTTAAGAAAGTTAAAATTATTGAATTTTTTAGATTTAGGATTAAATTAAATTGTTTCGAAAATTTAAATAATTAAATCAAAAGAATTAATAATTGGTGACCAAAACAGAAGCTAATTGCCATTTTTTATTGTTACTTTGTAAAACCCTTAAACCCCGGATTTCTCTGGCTTTTACTCCAGTACCTCAATGAACATGGCCAAACGCGAAATAGAAATCCTACGAGGGCATGAGCTAAGGCTCCTTCGCTGCACCCTCTGTCAACCTCCGTCTGATCCTTCTTCTCACCTCCAACCTTCTGGTTTCGCTGCTTCCCTTCCTCCTCTCCACGCTCTTATCTCCGACTTCCTCACTTCCGTCGAGTCCGGGAACTACCTTGGGGCCCTTTCCTCGGACGCCGCACGACTCGTCCTTGCCTCCCCCGACTCCGACCTCTCTTCTCTCTCGCCTGACCGAGTTTACTCCGACTTACTAGACCGAGTCGAATCATTCATCAATGAACCTTCCATTGACGATGCGGAAAAAGCTTGTAGGATTTTTCTTGTTGTGTGCGTTGCTGTGGCCGCTTTATTCTGGTTCATTCAATGCAATTTGACTGGGTAAGGCCTTCGATTTCTTGTAAAATGTAAAAGTGACTGCTACCGTTTGTCTGCAGCTCTTTTACTCTCCTTTTACTTTCCGAATAATATATATATCATAGTAACTGAGTTTTGATATGAAATCCAACAATATTCTTGAAAATTGAACAAAAAAAATGCATTTTAATAAAACAAGAAAATGTGTTTATTTTTTATGTAAGAATTATGTTAAAATTGGAATTGTATTTAGTTTTTATGTTTGGTTTTAATCGTTTATGAATATTCTTTTTTCTATTTCTTTTATTTTAAAACTAATTCATTTCCTTTTTTTCTTAAAATAAATTTTGAATTTAAAAACTAGGCCGGTGAATAGGTTACCAAAGCGTCCACTACCAATGAAAGTATGGTGGGAAGGAAGTGAGATGGTGGAATGGGAAAATTGGGCGAGGAATCAACTCATGGCTGCTGGCTCAGACTTGCTTGGCAAGTTCTGTTATCTTCAGGTATATATATTATCAGTTCTTAAGCCTGTCCTCCAATTTCATAAAATAATGTTAATTTTTTTGCTTGTTGCTGCTTTACTGTTTGCTTTTCACTTTTGAAGCAATGAGCAAAAACTTTTAGATTGGGGTATCTAAGTGCAAGAGAGCAATTTGAAGAATTATAGCATTAGATGAATCTTCTTCTTTAAATAATTGTTATATTTTAATTAGCCCTTTCTTTAGTTATTTACTCAGTTTTCTAGCCACATAGTAGAAAGCAAGTAGGATAATAAAGGTGAGTCTTGTTTTGCTTGATAAGATACGGGAGTGGGAAGATGGAAAAAGTTTTGGTGATTTTGTTTTCTCATGCTTATTTAAGAGAGAAGAGTGATAGGAGAAAAAATGGAAGTATTTCCTATCTTCATGTTAACAAAAAAGATAATCTCCAATTGGAAAGATTTTGGAAGAGAAAATGGGAGGCATGTCAGTTGAGTGTTGGTAATTTACAGTGCTATTCATATATATATATATATATATATGTTTGCTGTTTTATGTCCAGCTACGGGGGTATAGCGATAAATAATGGGGTTTCATATCTTTGTTTTCAGTTTCAACTCTACAAACTACAAAGCAATGTATGAAACAATATTTTTCTTTCCATGCGCTTTTCCATCTTTCCAAACTAGTATACTAGCTCAAATAAACTGATTCTTTTTTACTTCCGTTTTAGTCTTTTTGTTCTCAACTTCCCATAATTTTAACTGGTACAGAGTATTAGGCTTTCATTGTTTTTTTCTCCTTGATGTTTGCAAGTTAATTTTGCCTTTTCTTAAAACAGAAGCAGATGGTGAAATGCAAATCATTATAAGAAAAATAACAATAAACTCATAGTATTATCCGTTATAGAAGTGAATTGCTTTCTAGGTAAGCTTAATTATATTAATAATGCCCGCATGTGCCCTGTATAAAATTTGAGAATTGAAATCTGTTCCTCGAATTCCATTTGTTTGAGGATCTAGTTGTGTTATTTTGGACGATGCTCTTGTTTTCTACTTTATAGTTTGAGTTCTATAAATTTAGTTAAGATTGTTTTGTCTGCTTTGTAGTACATAGTTTTTGCCAAAATGTTGCTCCTGAAGACAAGTGATCTACTATTTGAAGCAAGTTTCATGTCCACATTTAAGATCAGGAGCATTTCATGGTGGCTGTTTAGAGCTTTACTTATTCATCAACAAATTTTGGATGAGCGGTCTTCTTCCCTTTTTGAGTTATTGCAAGTATTTAAGGGTGAAACTTTAGGTCATTTTGGAAGTTTGGAAAAAGTGACAAGTTACTGGGGTGCTCAATTACAAGATGGGGAAGCATCTACAATTGTTTCAATGGTTCATTTAGAAGCAGGGGTGCTAGAATATATTTATGGCAGACTTGATCCTTGTAGGTGAGTTTCTTGTAAGCATGGTCTATTGGATTAGCTTATTACAAATTTATTGATTTTTATTCAAAAGATATTGAAAAAATCTTGCCTTAATGGAATTGTACATACATGTGTGGAGCTACTTATTTACACTGGAGAAGATTATCCCTCCTTTTTACCATCCCATGTGATTTTTTTTTCCATCAATTAATTTCTCATTGTTTTGATTTTTTGTTGCATGCTTCAGAATTTGAGAGGTTAGCATGCTCCAAATGACATATTTTGCCTGTCAATATTTATTTGTGGTATTACTCAACAAATATTTGTTTTTAACAGGTTTTACCTGGTGGGCCATACCTTTTCTCTAGACATGGTCGTTGCTTAAATTTTTTATTTTGAGTGTCAACATTTTATGCCATGTGTAAAATATGAAGAGGGAAATCTAGTAATTCAATCATTGGGAAAATATTGGAAGCCTGATATTCTCGCTTTGTAGGTGATTCTATGCTTTGCAATTTTTCTCTTCAAACTTTTTTTAAGTTCTCCAACCATGATTATTAGATGCATGGCCTGAAGTTCCAACTGGTATAAGGTGCTTTGGTTTTCAAGCTTACTTTTATTCATTGAATTCATTTTGCTCATTTCAGGCGAGATTTGGAGTCAGCTGAAATGGCAGCTGGTCTTCAGCTCTCTGTTACTGGTATTCTTGGCTTACGTACTGTACATCAGGTAAATGTTGAGAAGGTCTTAATAATGCCTTTTGTGAATTATCATTCAGTTACCCTTAATATTAAAAATTATTTTTCCTTAGGTAGAACCAAAGGCACAAATGATATTGGTTGCAAATACAAGCTCGAAATCAGTAAGCGGTGATATAAACACTTCCATAGCTCCTGACACGCAATTGACTGGTCCCAATGTCAGTGAAGCATCTGACATATATATGACCCCAAAGCTGGTAGAGAATGGTAATGGTTTTGGAAAGAATGAGTGTGGTTGTGTTGTGTCCACTTTAACAACAGCCCAGCAGGCAGTGGTTTTAGCACAATGCCTGCTGATTGAGAAGAGTAGTCCGCATGGTGAAATGCAAGGTAAGGGGATAAAATATTAGTGGATTGGACCTTTTGCTGGTATGAGCATTGCTTTTGGTTTTCTTTTATTTATCTATATTATAACATGATATATAAAATCTTTTGCTAAGGCGATATTATTCTCTAGGCTATACTTCCTTTTTCTTCACAATTTTTAGCTTGTTTGGCTTGGTCACTAAAGAGTAAAAGATGTTCACAAATTGAAATTACTTGAAATAATTAAGAACAAACAATTTATTTATTTGTCTATCATTTACTCGTTCTTTTCCTACAGAAGTTTCATCTTAAAGCTTTCATAAACTTATTTTTAAGCTTTAGAGAAGTTTTTGATGTCTAATTTTGCTCCCCTTCATCTTCAGTCTAGATTAGTTGTGGGAAAAGCAAAATAATTGCATTATTGGTACTCTTCATTGATGTACCATTTTTGGAACTCTATAGGCATATACTAAGTTGTAGCTATCTCTCCTGTATCATACATACCTTTGTGTTGTTATTATAGCTCTGATATCATATAAGTTTAGAAAAAAGTAAACCGGATTCTTCTTATTTGTTGATTATGGAAAATACTGGAATTATAAGTATGAAAAGAATCTACCAATGAATCCCTTAATCCTAGCAGCACAAAATAAAATCCCTTAATTTAAGGGATAAATGTAATATCCCCTTATCTAAAAAGAGAAACAAAATATCAGTGAAACTAGAGACTAATGCCTAGTAAATAGGAATTACTTTTATTATCTTTGCTAACTATCGGACAGTGATTGTAAATGTCTACATGGCTTTCTTTTTTTCATAATATACATATTTAAATTTTCTGTTCTATGTCTGTTTTCTTTGCTAACTATCGGACAGTGATTGTAAATGTCTACATGGCTTTCTTTTTTTCATAATATACATATTTAAAATTTACTGTTTTATGTCTGTTTCAGGTTGGGATATGGCTCCATATATTGAGGCGATTGATTCTCAAAAATCATCATACTTCATTGTAAGCTGATTATTGCAAGAGTATCCAGTTATTTGTGTCAAAAAAATTTGTCTACAAGTTTGTTTGGGGTTTTAATCTTTAATTTTTAACTGGATGAAATGTGAATTATATTCCTCGAAAATTTTGTGCTTTACAAAAGTAGCTTTCCTTGAAATAAGCATGTCAGAATTGAATATGCAATCTAAATGTAGTCAAGATAGTCAAGTGATAGTGGCTTGTCCTAAATAAAGATGATTTAACCACCATCACCATTATGTATAAGATGAACTATTAGTTTTTTCTTTTTCTAAATGCTGAAGGTTGTTCAGTATTGAAATGATCTTAAGCTTTAATTTGGTTTGCTGCTTGCTTTGAACTTGTTTCAGTTGAAGTGCTTCTGTAACATATTACGAATTCGTTGGGAGTCAACTCGCAGTCGCACCAAGCAGCGTGCTCTAGAGATGATGTATAACTTGGTAATACTAGTGTCCAAGTATTGATGCTTTTCTGGCCTTGTTTAAAATTATGGTGTGGCTTTGTCATTTTATTCCCTGCTTTATCTTTGCTTATGTTTGATTTTGTAATCACAATGTCCAATTAATAATTTAACATTTATTTCTACTGAACATATTATTTTGATTTACAGTATGCATACATAGTTTTTGATACTCTGTACTACTTCAAATAATGTGATGAATGCCAAAATTTTATATCCTTTCTACCATTGTGTTGAGTAACTAATCATGCATCTTGCCTTAGTGAGTTGCTTTTTATGACATTGAACAAGATTTTTTTCTAAGAAGTTGACTTCGGGTGTTTATAAGCTGTTGCTTCTTTTATCTGTCTTTTCTTTTCTTAAGTTTACTCTATATGCATAAAGATTTTCAATTCTAGTATATTTGGGGCCCATTTCAATTTTTAACATACTTATTTTGCACTATTTCAGGTTGAGAGTATTCATAAGCCTTCACCTGGGGTTCCACTGAGGCTTCCTTTTTGTTTTTCTGTTTATATCCCGACAATTCCTGCTCTTCGGAAGTAAATCTTTTGTTTTTTTGGCACTAAGTTGCATCATACTTACAATCTTGTTTTATGTAGTTTGTATTTTATCTTCTTTAATGGAGCTGATTGTTTTTAACAATTTCTTGCAGTGTTTCTTTATTCATTTTTTCTCCTTTTCCTCGTAATTTCAGGCAATATGGTGATATTTTAGTTAGTTGTGGCTTGATTGGAGAGGCGCTTAAAATCTTTGAGGATTTAGAGTTGTGGGATAATCTAATATACTGCTACAGGTATGATGAACTATAGCGTCTCTGTTTTGAGTTACCTTTTCTTCTATGTTTATCCATGGTTTTGTTTCTTTTTGGAACTCTGTTTCCTATTTCAATCTCATGTGAGATATGGCATATGCTTAAACAGCAAATTAGAGAAGAAAGCAGCTGCTGTTGAACTCATCAAGGAGCAGCTGTCTAGGAGGCCAAATGACCCAAAGTTATGGTAAGGGGGATTACCTATTTTTATTCCTTTTATTTCAGTTTACAAATGCTTGTACCTAGGCTAAAGATGTCAGTCACCACGTTTACATTCTACATTTGCTAAAAATCATAATTAATGAACATGAACAAATAGCTAAAATGTAATACTGCTTATAACATAACAATTCTATATTAAAGTAAAATAATGCATCATGTTATTCAAAATGTTTGCCATTTAACTATAAGTGTTCAAAAATATTTTTAGGTTTTATTTCCAAATGCCTATTTTGCCTTCTCAAAGTAAAACATTAATAACAAAGTCAACACCCATATAGGGTAACAATACATTTTCACATTTAATTTTGATTTCAGTGTAATACCGATCCTAACATAACAAGTCTATATAGAAGTCAAATCAAGCATTATGTCTTTCAAAACGTTTGCAATTTAATTTTATGTTCTTTAATATATCCAAGCACGTTTTTTAGCTTTTCTATAATATACATATTTCTTTTATATACTAAAATTCAGATACTGTAAAATTAATTGAACTTCTTATTTTAAGTCTTTGTATCTTGTCAACCGAGTTGGCTTTGGTAAGTTCCAATGTGAATAAAAAAGATTAAAATTAAAACTAAAATTCAATTTAAAAATATTTTGAAACTCGCTTATTGAGTTCCAATCTATGCGAAGAGAGCTCTTGGAACATGTAAATTTAAGGATGAGTCCAAGCATTAGATGCAAAATCTGTAAAATTTTTATGTTCAGAACTTGCCATCTATGTGTGTTTCCTTCATGCTGAAAAAAGTGCATTTTGAGAATTAATTTTTAAGTATTGATATTTTGATATATAATAAAAAGATATATTTGTATAAAAAAGCCATTTCTTCCTTGTGCTTCTGCTAGCAAACATCAATAACCAAGTTAACAAGCACATCGAGTAGACATTTTTGCATTTAATTCTGATTTCATTATTAATTATTTTATCCTTTTTAAAATTTATTTTTTGTTTGCAGTTATGTAATAATGAAAATTAAAATGCAACATCTATTTTAATTGTTCAATAAAATTAAAATGTCTTAGAGACAGTTAATCATGTGAACTATAGACATTACAGAAAATCATATTAAAGCCAATTACCTATATATTTTAATTATTTATGTACATTTTATTTCAGTAATATTTTTAATTATTAGAAATATTATGGACCGCTAAGATTATAATATATCTTTGGGTTTTAACCTAGGGCTTGGATTAAAACTTTATTTGCAAGTAAATCTAGTGTAAATAAGCTATAAACTTTACAACCGATGATATAATTATTTCCTTTGAATTAATAGAGAGAAATTAGAGGCTTTTTATAACTCTTATGTATGGTTTATTGCATTTTAAAATGCAACACCAATTAGAGGCTTTCTTACCCATTTGCTCACCCTAATTCTATTGATTTTCTGTTGTTTCCCCCTGAATCACGTCACTTTATTATGGTTTTATGTTGTATATGTTTTTTGGTTTATCATGGTTGTTTTCGGTGTTTACCTTGGAGGTAAGTAATTAATTAATATAGTATCCAAAGTGGTATATTGCATTTTAATTATTTTGAAAATAATTATTATGTCGAAAAACTAATTGTACACTTTGTAAGATCATTATTCAATGTAAAATGAATCACAAAATTGGCCTTTTTAGTAGCATGAAGTGTGTGATAGTTTTAAATGAGTTATTTTCTCTAACAAATAATTAAGAAATCATAAGAAAATACAGAAGTATTACTCTTCTTGGTCATCTAACTATTGTGATCCAAAGAGTTAGAAACAAAATAAAATACAAGAGAAAGAACAAAACGGGAGAAGAAGAAAAGGGTTCTCTTTACTATATGTTTCAAGTAGTACAATAAGTAGATATATATACAACCTAGAGAATCAAATCTAGAGAATGAAATCATATCTTTAGAATCAAGTCAAATTTGGTGCTAAAATCAAGCAATCTAAAGTCAGCCCTATAAAGTAAATAAATATTTACATGCTATATTTATAACACCCCCCCCCCCCTCAAGCTGGATTATATATGTCAATGATGCCTAGCTTGTTACAAATATAGTCAATCCTAGAACCATTTAAAGCTTTTTTGAAGATGTCACCTAGTTGTTCACTAGTCTTGACATAACTAGTAGAGGCAATTTTATTGGATTTTCTCACGAATGAAATGGATGGTTATGGCAACTTGGGTTTTAGTTGCTATAATTGCCCGTGGTGGACACGAATTAATTTTGTTATTTTTGTTTTACGCTTTATATACATATGATAATATGTAAATATGCACCTATGTATATAAACTAAAATTAGTGTAATGTATGGTAAAATGTAATTTTTAATTTGTAGGTGTTCATTGGGTGATATTACACATAGTGATGCCTGTTATGAGAAAGCCTTGGAAGTTTCAAATGATAGGTCAGCACGAGCTAAGGTGACTGGCTTATGTTTCTTATAGTTAAATTGGTTTCAGTATGTCTTGTTTTAGTATTATTATATTTGGTCTTTAATTTAATTTTTTAATTTTTTTTATTTCCTTCTCTGTGTGCCAGCGGTGTCTTGCCTATAATGCATATGGAAGAGGAGAGTATGAGAAATCTAAGATCCTATGGTATATCTGCTTCATTGTTTCTTCTGCTGTTTCTGTTACAATTGGACTTTTAGTTTTTGTAGCTTATAATTGATTTGGCTGGACATAAAACAAAAAGGATCATTTGGCTGAAAAACTGATTACAATTGACTCAGGGAGTCTGCCTTGGCCTTGAATTCGTTGTATTCAAATGGATGGTTTGCACTAGGTGCTGCTGCATTGAAGGTAAGCAACTTGATATTTCTGTTTTGCTTTTTGTGCTAGGCAAACTTGTTGATCTGTTTATTAGGTTTTACACCAATTTTGCTCGCTTAGAGTGTATATAACTAAATGGATTCTTTTTGTGCAAGTTTGTTTCTGTTTTAAAGCTTTTAACCTTACCATTAACATCATGCTGTACAGGCTAGGGATGTTGAAAAAGCCCTTGATGGTTTTACTCGTGCAGTGCAACTTGATCCTGAAAATGGAGAGGCTTGGAATAATATTGCTTGTTTGTATGCTCTTTTCTCTTTCATCTGTCATACGTTTTCATTTGTTTCTGCAAGATATTCGTACATTTCTCTTCTGGCAATGCCAATCACTGATTTTTTTCACAGGATGATTTGTGTTTGGAATTTCTCAAATGAATAGGGGCTGGTTTTTTTTTTTTTTTTCAGCTTTGGCATTTTTTTCTGTATGCTTCATTTTTTTTCCTTTTTTTTTTATACATGCGTCTTAAATATGGATTATTATCATTGTCTAGATGAATTAACTGGTTTAATGAAAATTGGTTATTTTAGTTTTTACCTGCTTCTGGTTTCAGGTCAGTGTACAGTGAATTCTGAAAATTTTTTATAACCTTTTACCCAGAACTGTTTTAGGATGGCTCCAGTTAACCCTGTGGCTTGTTTTACTATTCAAAACATAATGAAATTTATTAAGTAGTACCTTAGTTTGAACTAGCCTAAACAGAGATCATGTTGCTTAGGTAAAAAATTAATAATGCCTTGATGTCAAAAGATTATATTCTAATTTAAAGATTAAATTTTGCATAAATTTATTTGATTAACTTAGCAATTAACATAAATGCACCTACTTGATTGATTAAAAAGTAAAATAAAAAGAATTTAACTAATATTAATGAATGAGGTTTAGACCAAAAGTATTACTAAATTTATAATTATGAACTTTACAAGGGATAAAATACGAAAAAAAATCTTGAGGATTAAACATCAATATACCTTATTTTTTAAGGTAGTTTAAGATTGTTAATTTTTTTTTTTTTTGGGGGGGGAGGTGGTGGGGATACAAATATACCTTATTTTAAATGGTAATATAAAGGATTTAAAGAAAATTTATAATATTTGCCCCCCCCCCCTGACCGTTCAACTCTTGATTGGGCACTGCAGATATGTCAATTTAATATGATAATGTTTATAATTGATATGACAAGATAACTGATGATATTCCCATATAGGAAAAGATAGTGAAAAGAAAGGATGATGAACCCTTTTATCATGTCATTAGAATTTCGGTCCTATCAAAAGAAAGAATAGGGAGTACATTTTGGCCCCATTTAATATTCGATATTACTATTATTTGTGTGCATGCTTGTCTCTATATGTATGTGTTTTTGAAAATTCTGCTTGTGAGAAAAGAAAAATAGGCTCAATGAATTATGGAAACATAGGTGAATTGCTTATTGCATGTACCATAGAATGGTTTCAATTTATATTACTTGGCTTAGGGATGAGTCTCAGATAGGAGTATGCGTCCAACATAGGTAGTTCAACTTTTTTAAGTTTTTGGAGTGTCGAACCTTTGTACTCTTATGTCCTCTATATGCATGTTGGACATGGATGGTTTGTAGAAAGTGAAGAGAAGCAACTTAACATTCTATATTTGTGCCACATGTAATTGCAAAAGGTAAAATTACTATGTAGAAGTGACATTTTGAAGTGGAAATATAGACTTACGACTGGAATACATCTAAATATTTTCGTCTGGTTGTAGCTACTATTTAAGAAAGTTATTACTGGAGTCATACTAAGGAAGAGTTGTTTGTTATGGAACTAAAGCCAAGCCAAGTTCAAGTTTCATTAGGCTTGTTTGGTAGCTTAGAGATGCTTTTTGAGAGATATCTTTACTGAACTATGTTTTCATATTTTTTGCATCTGCATCAAATATCACTATTTGAGTTTTCTGCTTCGTTGTGTGTGGGAATTTATCCATCATAGTTCCTTTCCAAATTTTGATGGAATTTGTGTTGTTATTTTCAATCATATTAGCGTTGGTTCATGGTAAATTTTATCTATTTGATATCTGTTGACGATGCAGGCATATGATTAAGAGGAAGAGCAAAGAGTCCTTTATTGCCTTCAAGGAGGCCTTGAAATATAAGTACTGCTTTTTTCACCTTGATTCAATCACACATTATGCACACACCAGACCGTATTCTCAAACACTCTGTTTATTGCTATATGGTACCGACAACCTTCTTTGGTGACAGACGAGATAGCTGGCAGATGTGGGAGAACTACAGTCAAGTTTCTTTTGATGTTGGCAATATTGGTCAGGTAATAATCTTGCTTAAGCTGTTTGGTTTTGAGGTGTTATTTTGGTGGTAATAATTAGCCATATTAGTATAGCCAATGTGGTTTAACATTGAGCAAATCTTCTCTTTGGCCCTTCTTGGAAGGCTTTGGTTGATTCGTCTGAAGATATAATATTTGGAGAACTTTTCTGGCCTTTTTATGCAGATGGTGGAGAACATTTTATAGCGTTTAACTATTATTAGCTGGTTATTTTGAGTTTCAGATTATTCAAGTTTAATTTAAAATTGAAATCAGTGAGGTTGAGTTTGATTTTGGGTCATTTTTTTATATTAACTTGTAGTTTATTTATCTTTTTTTTTAATAAAAATATAAATTATGCTTGATTTAGGTTTCATGTTGTACCAAAAAAACAGGGGTTTCATGTTGTCATTTGGGGTTCAGCTGAGAGTCATTTTTTGGTTGATCTGGATCTAGGTTACCTCAAGTTCATGTTCAATCAAAATCTCTCCAGGTTTTGGTTTATTGAGGGTTTTTTTCTCTGTTTATTCAGGTTTGGGTTGTTGGGATTTGGGCTTTGCATGGAGGGTGGAGAGGAAAATGTTTGGAGAGAGGACAAAAGTAGGATGGAAAATATGCTTTTGCTTCTGTGCATTTGCTTTGTATGAAATATGGAAAAATGGAGAAAAGGAACTAAGTTTTTCCATCCACTGCTTGGGTTTATGGATTACTTGTTTGTCAGATCTGGTGAAAACAGTTACATTGACAGGTTTTATCTAAATATGCTTTATTTTTTTCCCTTCATCCACCAACTATGGATGGATTTTGTGGGCTTGGAAAGAAAACATCCTCTTCCCTTTTCTTTCCTCTTGATTTTCTCTCCTACCGTAGCTCACCTAAAATTAATCCATTTTGTTTCCCATTTTCGATCTTTTCAGTTTTCTGCTGTGCCATGCAAATCCTTAAAGAGTCAAATTAGGTTAAGCTTCAGACTGTATGGGTCAGTCATTCTAGTCAGATTTGCCTTTTCCAGTTCTTTGAACCCAGGAAAAACAAGCTTATTTGTAATAACTTGTTATAAATTACAAGACAGTTCACTGTAATCAATTTTCACCACATTGTGTCTATGAGCTATATGAATCTTTCCTGTTGTCTAAGAGGCTAAATTCTGAACTAGTATGGGCTCAAGTGTATAAATGCAAATGAATTTGAATGGGATAGAAAATAACTTGTGAGTTTGAATGAGCCATTATGTTAAGATAAACTTTTTTTGCACATAAAAGGGAGTGCTTAAATGTAAAATTTTACTGTTCTTTCTGGTTTGTAATCTCAAGATTCTCAGCCTGTGAGCTTTTTCTCAAATAGCCTTCAGTTGAATGACTATTAATCTCAATTTTAATTATGAATATACTTCTATTTGTCTTTTATCTCTCTTTTTATTTTTGTAGTCTCTTGAAGCTATTAAGATGGTGTTAAATATGACCAATAATAAGAGAATTGATGTTGAATTGCTCGAGAAAATCATGCAATATCTGGAGGAAAGGACTTCAGCAAGACTGCCTGCTATAACCAATGATGATGATCTTCCCAGTCAGACCAGTTCTGATTCAATTCCATGTTCTGTTAATCCATCTGCAAATGCTGAGAAGAATGCGGGAAGATTGAGAGAAAATGAGCATTTGTTGGAATTTCTTGGAAAAATTCTACAACAGGTTTCCAATACTTTAATGGTTGTTTTGTTGCTATTTTCCCTTCTTTGAGAGTGTTGCTAAGCTCTCTCATGCGGGGCATCAAAAGTTGTCTCCTTATAGGATTCTTATGCTCAGCACCTATCACTGGACTTCTAAATTCGTGGTCAGATGAATTTGTACTTAAAACATAATGCTTTATGCAGGTGTTACTTGGACTGTGTCAGTTTGGCTAATTTATGTCTATATGATGATATATGTGTGTTTCTAATTGAAATGAGGCTACTCTCTTTGTAGATAGATCTAAGATATGCAAGAAGTAAATAAGCTATCCATTCAGAAACAGTAATAAGTATTGCCACTATACCTTATGTATATGACTTGTCTGATACAGATAGTTCGGAGTGAAAGTCGGCCAGAATTGTGGGGCTTATATGCAAGGTGGCACAGAATTAAAGGTGACCTCACAATGTGCTGTGAAGCACTCTTAAAGCAAGTTAGATCATATCAGGTATCTCCATTAACATTTACAATGCCTTATATTCTGCTGTTGTACTTAAAGCATTATAATTTGCCAAGAACATTCTTTTCCTTGAAGAGTATATGATGTGCTTTTTGACCTATGTTCTGACTTTGTGGTGTCAAAAGTAAGCAGCAAAGAAATTAGGCAAAAATTTGCCATGATAGTTAAGTTATGGAACTTAGCTCAATTTCGAGGAATTCTGCTTTCTGGAAAACAGCCTAGTTTGAGCTAAGTTAAAGTTTGTTATTAAACAAGCCTGAGGTTAAGTGCATGCTTGGATGCTGAAGACTTCTGGTATACATTTTATTTTGATTTGCCTGGCTTTGGACTTTATCCCCCTTTCGTGCTACCACATTTTACATTTGCCTCTTCCTTTCCTTGCCCTTCCTACTTGAAACTACTTCGTTCTCAATAAAATGGTTCTAGATAGGACTAAAATACAAGTATGATTACTTCCCCCTTTTCTTTATAGTATATCAGTAGAAAGAGTAGGAAAAAGTAATTAATGCCTATCTGAGTTATATGTCTATTTGGAGATCGTCTTTTGTGCCTTATGTGCTATTATTCAGAATTGACCTTGAATGTAATTCTGAACCATGAAGACAACAACAGCAGTCTATTCAGTCTTGGTTGTCTTGCTTTCTCCTGTTTTGTTCTTTCATGCATAGGTTTTTATCCTAATCTAATGAAATAATGACGTGTGCAACAAAATTTGTCATCCTATAGTTGATCTCTAAATAAATGGATTTAAGTGCCCATCATGAGTTTGACTCTCTCTTTCTCTCTCTCTCTCTCTCAGGGATCTAATTTGTGGAAAGATGAAGACCGGTTTAAAAGCTTTGCACAGGCCTCATTGGATCTTTGTGAGGTTTACATGGATAT